>NW_015560621.1:433141-461777 GCF_001515605.1 Sinocyclocheilus anshuiensis | reverse complement strand
TTTTTTTTGACAGAACTACAGTAAGTGCTGAAATACTTTGTGTTCATGCAACAGCTAATGGCTCACAACTGACAAATCCACATCCATTTGTATTCTGTTCTAACCTGTAGTTTTTAAATGACACTTGAGTATGTGAAACTGATTCACATACAGTAAAATCTGTTCTCAGCTGTTTGGATTTTTGAATGAACGAATCTCAGTTAGGGTGACAGTATTAAGCTACAGTGACTATTGCCGAAGCAATGAGGGAGTGTTCAGCGACGCAGAAGTTTAGCCTTATATGAGCACCGACTGGGAGTGGAGACTTTGCAGCATGTGATCCTGATTATTGTATTGTGGTGTAGATTTCCCTGTTCAGAAATTGTTGGTATTTTGAGTGAGTTTGATTCAAGCATTGATAGTCGTTCATAATGCGATGTATTATGCAGTGCTGCAATACTTCAATATAAACGGATTCCTTATCAAAATTTCATATTTTACAGGCAATACATCTTACTTTTAGTATTAAATGAAAATAATACGCACGAACCTTTTGGAGATACGTGTGCTAACTGTCCTGTGCGAGCTGTCATGAAAGAACTCACACCTCTGTAATGCCTGCATTAAATACTGTGTTTACATTGTTTTTCCTCATCATCGTATAGTGGCTACAGATTAGAAGAAAAGACATTGTGTGTAGTGTTGATAAAACTTAGGGAAGTGGGGAACAAACTTTGTGCACTTATTAAATTAGGCTTCAATTGCAACTGAGTGTAACTTAGTATCACACAACTTTCTTAATTTAATGTCGCATCCAGATTTTACGAGAAGTCTGTTGCTTAGAAGGCAGTTTTTCACTCAACATACAATTCCCAAGGTTGCCGGTGCGGCACTGAGAAATAATGAAGAGATGTTGTCCATTGTGGCAGGTGAATGTTTTTTTTGACAGAACTACAGTAAGTGCTGAAATACTTTGTGTTCATGCAACAGCTAATGGCTCACAACTGACAAATCCACATCCATTTGTATTCTGTTCTAACCTGTAGTTTTTAAATGACACTTGAGTATGTGAAACTGATTCACATACAGTAAAATCTGTTCTCAGCTGTTTGGATTTTTGAATGAACGAATCTCAGTTAGGGTGACAGTATTAAGCTACAGTGACTATTGCCGAAGCAATGAGGGAGTGTTCAGCGACGCAGAAGTTTAGCCTTATATGAGCACCGACTGGGAGTGGAGACTTTGCAGCATGTGATCCTGATTATTGTATTGTGGTGTAGATTTCCCTGTTCAGAAATTGTTGGTATTTTGAGTGAGTTTGATTCAAGCATTGATAGTCGTTCATAATGCGATGTATTATGCAGTGCTGCAATACTTCAATATAAACGGATTCCTTATCAAAATTTCATATTTTACAGGCAATACATCTTACTTTTAGTATTAAATGAAAATAATACGCACGAACCTTTTGGAGATACGTGTGCTAACTCTCCTGTGCGAGCTGTCATGAAAGAACTCACACCTCTGTAATGCCTGCATGAAATACTGTGTTTACATTGTTTTTCCTCGTCATCGTATAGTGGCTACAGATTAGAAGAAAAGACATTGTGTGTAGTGTTGATAAAACTTAGGGAAGTGGGGAACAAACTTTGTGCACTTATTAAATTAGGCTTCAATTGCAACTGAGTGTAACTTAGTATCACACAACTTTCTTAATTTAATGTCGCATCCAGATTTTACGAGAAGTCTGTTGCTTAGAAGGCAGTTTTTCACTCAACATACAATTCCCAAGGTTGCCGGTGCGGCACTGAGAAATAATGAAGAGATGTTGTCCATTGTGGCAGGTGAATGGTTTTTCAATCAAGCACAGAAAAGCAGCCCCCACACAGAAAGCCAATCATGTAATGAATCTATGAAATCAGCATCTTTTGAAAAGAGACAGCATTTGCTTTAGCATTCATTCAGTCTGAAGCGGAGATTGTTTAGCGACGGCTCAGCTCTGCGTGGGTTGCCTTTTTTTTTGACAGAACTACAGTAAGTGCTGAAATACTTTGTGTTCATGCAACAGCTAATGGCTCACAACTGACAAATCCACATCCATTTGTATTCTGTTCTAACCTGTAGTTTTTAAATGACACTTGAGTATGTGAAACTGATTCACATACAGTAAAATCTGTTCTCAGCTGTTTGGATTTTTGAATGAACGAATCTCAGTTAGGGTGACAGTATTAAGCTACAGTGACTATTGCCGAAGCAATGAGGGAGTGTTCAGCGACGCAGAAGTTTAGCCTTATATGAGCACCGACTGGGAGTGGAGACTTTGCAGCATGTGATCCTGATTATTGTATTGTGGTGTAGATTTCCCTGTTCAGAAATTGTTGGTATTTTGAGTGAGTTTGATTCAAGCATTGATAGTCGTTCATAATGCGATGTATTATGCAGTGCTGCAATACTTCAATATAAACGGATTCCTTATCAAAATTTCATATTTTACAGGCAATACATCTTACTTTTAGTATTAAATGAAAATAATACGCACGAACCTTTTGGAGATACGTGTGCTAACTGTCCTGTGCGAGCTGTCATGAAAGAACTCACACCTCTGTAATGCCTGCATGAAATACTGTGTTTACATTGTTTTTCCTCGTCATCGTATAGTGGCTACAGATTAGAAGAAAAGACATTGTGTGTAGTGTTGATAAAACTTAGGGAAGTGGGGAACAAACTTTGTGCACTTATTAAATTAGGCTTCAATTGCAACTGAGTGTAACTTAGTATCACACAACTTTCTTAATTTAATGTCGCATCCAGATTTTACCAGAAGTCTGTTGCTTAGAAGGCTGATTTTCACTGAACATACAATTCTCAAGGTTGCCGGTGCGGCACTGAGAAATAATGAAGAGATGTTGTCCATTGTGGCAGGTGAATGGTTTTTCAATCAAGCACAGAAAAGCAGCCCCCACACAGAAAGCCAATCATGTAATGAATCTATGAAATCAGCATCTTTTGAAAAGAGACAGCATTTGCTTTAGCATTCATTCAGTCTGAAGCGGAGATTGTTTAGCGACGGCTCAGCTCTGCGTGGGTTGCCTGGCTTTATTTGTTCTGATGCGGTGAGAGGCGTCTAAAGACAAAGGTCTGTGACCATTTCATTGCTCAGCCTTGTCCTATGACTCCCAGACGCTGAGGTATGTGCTGTCTTGTTACTGTGCAGAAATTCACCAAGGTCACTTTATATGAGTGACATTACACTCTTCTTCTCATCTGCCTCGTCACTCCTTCAGAAACATCCTTCATTATTTATCATTCTAAATAATATTCCAAAATGTTTTTACTGTATTTTTGATAAAATAAATGAAGCCTTGGTGAGCCTAAGAGATGTCTTTTGAAAAAAAATAAAAATAAAATTCTCACTGACCCCAAACCTTTGAACAGTAGATTATCTAAACCTCTCTAAAATAAATAAAAATAAATACATAAGAATTATAATTTTATTACTATTACTACTGCTAATAATATTACTGGTAACACTTTAGAATAAGGTTCCATTTGTTAACTATATATAAATAAAGAAACTAGAAGAGCGTATATCTTTGTCAGACACAGACACTGCACTTTTAGCACTTTGCACATTATTTGTGGCCTCTGGATAATAAATACATATGAGTGTTTTTGGCAGATTTTTCGTGTGTGGATCTTTTTTGTTAACTATATATAATGCATTAACTAACAATGAGCAATACATTTTTACTGCATTTATTAATCTTTGTTAACGTTAGTAAATAAAAACACAACTTTTCCTTGTTAGTCTGTGTTAGCTCAGGTCCATTAATAGATAAAACGTTTCATTTTAATCATGTATTAGTAAATGTTGGAATCAACATTAACTAAGATTAAGATTGATTAATCAACTAAGATTGATTCTACTGAAGAAATCAGTGAAGAAAAAAATAATGAAATAATAGCAAGTTTTGAAGTTATGTTTTAACAGTACATGCAGTGACAAATTACCAGTCAAAAATAATTGGCTGACCCAGTTGTTAGAGTAATTAGGTCAAGTAATTATTTTCCTCCTGGCAGGTAAAAGAAAAGACATGTGATTGTAGTGGATGGAGGGTCACAGATGGTCCTCAGAGCAGCCACTGAACGCATGACTGAGGAAAACTAGCTGATAAAGTAAATAACAGGAATATTTCGTCCTATGACTCCCAGACGCTGAGGTATGTGCTGTCTTGTTACTGTGCAGAAATTCACCAAGGTCAGTTTATATGAGTGACATTACACTCTTCTTCTCATCTGCCTCGTCACTCCTTCAGAAACATCAAGGGCGCTAGGAACTTCACGCGAAAATAAAGAGCAGTAGTTTCAATCACATCAACTTCAGGAGCCAGTAAAGCTTGAGATGCTGCCATGAACTTTGCTCTTTGGTTTTCAAAGGAAAGTCTTACAACTTGCAAGGCTTTATTGCATTTTTTTCACTTTAGATATCTATATAGGCAGTAATGAACCCTAGTGACCATGATAATGTAGTTTTCAGCATGGATAAGTCAGTACATTCTGAAGTTGCATGGTTTTAAACAGTACATAATTTTTTTCCCCTCTCCACCCTTACATGCTGGGAATGTTCTAATCATTTGAACTTGGCACTAAAGTCATGGGTGCATTCATTTAATTATTTAATTTTTTCATCTTTTGGCCCTTACTACAAGGTTCACAGAGTTACTCAACTTTCATTCCTGTTTCCATAGAGTTGTCACATAAAAAATATATTCTTATAGCAATAAATAGTGCTGAAAAATCAACCAATGATTTACTTGGTTATTGAAGTTTTTTTATTCTTCTTATTCTTTCAAGTATTTCAGTGCATCTTTTCTTTTTTTTTCAAGTCTAATCAATAAGCACAACAAATTTGATTTAATGCATTTTTAGTTAAAATAGACCTACATAAACCAGCTTTTCTTTAGTTTAAGGTAATATACGACGCATATGATATAAATAAAACTGTACACCTGTTAAAAGTGTAAAAATCTAAAATACTACAGTAAACTACAGTATTTTTCCTAAAATTATCAGCGAGTGCAACCTCAAATCTAGCCCACTGGCAAGGCAAAGCTGACTGCAACTTGCAAAAATGCGCATTGAACTTGTCAAAGTCTGTGGTTAAAGAGGCACTCTGTAGTTAAAGGCTGCAAATACGTTTTACAGACACGGCAGCGGCGGTACCCGCGGCTGTAAAAAGCACATTCTGGTTGAGTACCATCTGTACACCAAAAACTGTTGATACTCAACAAAAGAGCTCATAGCCTTGTGGAAGCAAGCTAAAATGGCATGGTTGCTTCAGCAAGTGCTTTTTTTTTTCATCTCATCTTTGCTTTTCTTTATACTATCAGTTATGTATAATGTAACCAATAGTAGTCAACCCGATGTTCACTCACTGAACATTTTATTTCCCAACTGTGGCGATACAGTATATGTGTAGAACAACCAGCGTAGCGAAATGAAATGTTGCCAGAATCACTTTCATCTGTTTCAGAGAAGAAAAAAACGATTCATTTTTAGTGCCAGTCGCTGGACACTTCACCTTGAAATTGCCACGAAACGTTCAAGAACGTAAAATCATTTTGCAGAAATGTCACTACTGGCGGAAATGTTATTTCTTTTCTTTTTTTTCTTTTCTTTTTTTCTTCATGAGACAGGGCTGAAATTAGGGATGTTTCTGATATAAAAACCTCAATATAAAATTATAATTGGACCTCAGGGAGGAAAACTTAAGTGATAAAAAAGTGTGATATGAGCCCTTAAAAAGAGAACACTGTAGCAGAGTAACTGGATTATGAACAGTATTCATTTCAGAAATGCCTTGGGCCTGTAGTGGTCCATAAACTAAATGTGTCAGAGCACTAAGCAACTATCTTTTTTGTGCGAGATGACACTTGGTTAACAGTGCAGCGAAGAGCCCATGACACACTCCATTTAGGAGAAGCATCAGACCCCATGGTGTTTGAATGCATCTGTAAGGGTCCTGCAGCCAGGAACTACATTCCTATGGATGACTCTCACACTTAATCCAATCTCGTCCGACTTCCTCTCAGATGTTAAGATTTCATGGCTATGCAGTTAGCGGAAGGTAGCAAGCAGAGATAATGCATCCTAGTGACAGGAACATTCAGAAGTCAGAGGAATGTATGTATGAGTCATCATGTAACGCATGAGCGAAGCTAACGATATTCTGCCAATTTTGGTGAAAAGGAGGTTTTACATATGGAAACAGCTTTATATAACCTGCTTTTGGTGAAATTAGCATGCTAATCATTTCAAAGGGCCGTTTGCTGTGGCTCATCATACACGATATTATTCATTATGAAAAGGTTTGCTACACTAAAAATACACTTGGTTTTATTCTGTTCTGTTCTGTGTTGTTGTACCAAGGTTATTTTCGTAAACGAAAACGAAAACTAAGACTAAAACGATTGATGAAAAAACAATTTCGTAAACTGAAATAAAATAAAAACGTCAAAATATTTGAAAAACTAAAACGAAACTAACAACAGTTATTGAAAAACTAACTGCAATAAAATAATAATTATCAAAAATAATCGTTTTCGTAATCATTACGTTCTCACCCCTTGGCGGAAAAATATACGAGCTGCATGGAGGTTTAGGGAAATAGCCTACCTGTAATGGCGCATCACGCACATGGGGTTATCAAGACACAAAGCAGTTTAAAGCCTGCACGGGTCCTGTTTGGTAAACGTGCACCAGCAGTACTTAACAGAACACCCGACCCATTATCTGACAGCAGCGCTAATTAAATTCTGTACCAGACCAGAACCGTTTGACATAAAGACCGCGAGTCGCGACCCGAACCGCACTCGCATTAAATCTATTACATCAGGTAAGCAAGATTATTTATTTTCTCATGTTTTTAATTGCAACACAAGCAATCAAACCAACATTAGGCATTCTACCGTTATTATTGAATTTCATTAGTCCCAGATGATGGTTAGTGATTAGATTGATTGATGCACGGCTGTTTACGGAAAAGTGAGCAAGACACCACAGTTACAATATCATGATTATGGTTAAATAAGGAAAGACGTATAACCAAATCAGACTACATTTATTTTCATACTAAATATCTCAACACACATCATTGGATATGACATTAAGCGTGACTTGTGTAGATTAATTTAGTAAAAAAGGCATGCCTGCTTTCTGTGGCGTATATTTGTATACTTTTGCTATCTAATCAAGCTCAGCATGCGTTAATTTTGTGTCGCTATATGTTTGCCTCACTAAGGTTAAATTATGCCTACGTCTTTCTTTGGCCTGCGCTCTGGAAGTGATCTGTTAATTGTGCTAAACTTTAATTAAAACTGAAACTAAACTATATAAAAACTAAATAAAAATGCGTTCACAAAATAAAAACTAAACTAAAACTAACAAAAATATGAATGAAACTAATAAAAACTAAACTGAATTTTATAGCAAATTTGAAAACGATATTAAAATAAAACTAATTTAAAAATTCAAACCTATCGTACCCAGCAAAGCAAATGGGATTGTTTGGGATCTGTCACCTGATCTATCTAATGACTAGTAATCTTAGGCATCTCATTAATGTGTCTCTTATTTTCTACTCCTATTATTATTGTTATTTGTACTTGTGCTTTTTTTTTACCTTAAGGATCACTTGCCTCATTGTGTTTAGTCCCACAGACCATCCACAGTCCATTCATTGACTGTAAAGCCACTTGCAACAAAAGTAGAGTGCACTTGCTCATGATTATTCTGATAATCTGCAGGCGCTGCAAAAAGATGGCCTTTGAGGAATTTTATATTGAATTTATCAGTGAATCTTCAGCAAGAACTGCTATACAGTCAGAAAAAAGTCTGTCTGTCATTTTCTTCTTAAGAAGAAAAATGCAATGTTTTCAAAGGGATAGTTCCCCAAAAAATTTAAATTCTGTCAGTATTTCCTCAAATTCTTCCAAACCTGTATGAGTTTTTTCTTCTGTTGAGCATACAAGAAGATATTTTGAAGAATGTTGGTTACCAAAAAGTTGACATTATGTAGCCATTAACTTCCATAGTATTTTTTTTTCCATTCTATGGAGGCCAATGGTTACCATCAACTGTTTGGTTGAAACTTATACATGTTTGTAACAGCTTGAGGGTGAATGATGATGACAGAATTTTCATATAGTTGAGTAAACTATCCCTTTAAGTAAATACTTGAGACCTTAGTAAAAATTCCATGAATTGCATTAAAAAACATTCTTATGAACTTCTTAGAATTTATCTTACGAAATTTCTTAACTTCTTTTCAAATTTCCATATAGGTTCATCCCAATTTGCATACTTATGCACTATTCTATGCCATTTTGTTGTATACTTAGTGCTAGTAGTGCATTCACACAGAAAATTCCAAAAAGTGTAAATACCCGGATGATGCATTTAAATGACATGTGAAATGTCGGACACTTGCACTCAGCTGTTGCATGTTTAATTACATCTGGGAAGGGGAGGGGCTATCAGACTCCAATTATGAATGACAAAATAACCTTATACAATTCATACACTACACGGTTAAGTACATAGTGTATAATGAATAGTGTATAGTACGCCATTTGGGACACAACTCATGTATTAGGTCCCAGAACATTATTGTCTGTTGGTGTGGATGCTAATATAGTTAACATTATAGTTATCTTTATAGTATCATTCTTGGTGTGAATGGGCTTTTTTCTATTAAATAGGCTGTACTTATTTCTTTTTAATGGACATAAACATAAAATTGACACACTTTTCTGGCATAAAATTGACACATAATTTCTTCAGTGTTATCTATATAGCTGATTGTGAACTAATGCTACTGTGCAATTATATATACTGTATGTATATATATATATATATATATATATATATATTTCAATACCAGTCTATCATAATAGTATCAACTGTGCCCTTTGCGCAGCTCATCAGTTTGTAATACAGACTCAGAGGCTACATTGACTTTTTCTGGGAACATTTTGCCCTTTCACTCTGAAAGACTCATGTTTTAATCATAAAATCATTCAATTACAAAGGTAACTTTGTTTTATTGAAGGTTGTCCATTGCAGTGGCTGCAGAGTCATGCTGGAAATTTAGCTGGCGGCCATTTTGTGAGTTTGTTCTATTTGCTCGTGTCCGTACCTTTGTTGTGCGTCAGTGGTGTCGAGAGATTAGATAAAGCACATTTTATGGATACTCTGATAAAAGTAATCCCTTCGTTGGCTGCATATCTCTCCCTGAGAGAGGAGAATGATGCGCGCTGTCTGAGGGGACCGGCGTTTGGTGTGTCACTATGGTAACAGCAGGACAGACACACAGATGTGTTCCTCAGGATTCTACTCTGAATAAAGCCACATTCACTCTTCACCTCCGAAGCAGAACAATGGTCCTCACATTCCCCTCACACATCAGCCATCATGGCGCACCATGTGCAGGCCATGCCAGCTTCTCAGAGTAATGCTGCGTTACTGCAAAACATACAGATAGGAATGCAGTATACACTAGTAACTAATGAGCAATGCTGGTTGATTTGAAATTATGTGCACTGGGAAATATGCTCACACCTAGTTTTATCCTTAAAGGCTTAGCTGACCCAGAAATAAAATTCAGAAGCTCAAATGTGTTTGCTTGATGCTCGAGAACCAATGAGATGCATTCTAGTGTGTCAAGCAAGTACGGCTGAGCTTCAGTTTCCTATTTTTGATGTGTTCTATGGTTGATCATTGTTTATATGTGAAGAAAAACCTAAATTAAATCGGTTCACTTTATAAAGTGAGTGTATCTCTTCAGAATATTTGGATTAAACTGGTCTATTCATTTGGATTACTTTTAGGATCTCTTTATTAACTTTTTTTTGAAAATTTGGTTGCTTGGACTTTAAATGAAGGGACAAAAATTATTAGGCAATATTAAAAATGAACAAAACTCTTATGGGTTTGGGACAACATGAAGATAAGTAAATGGTGATAACATTTTAAATTGTTGTTAGTGAACTATGCCTTTAAAATTATGAGAAATATTAACTTAAGTATGATTTGATATTCCAGTAAAGCAAGAGTTTTTTAAATTGGCAGAGACCATAGAAATTGAGTCTTCAAGATTTGGATTTAGCTTTGCCACAGACGAGGTTTTCAAACAGGTGGAGATTACATAAAGTTAAAGGTTTGGCAGTTCTTTGGTGTTGCTGAATTCCATTAATCTCATTAAATCCCTTGATTTGGTTCTGCAAAAAAAGGCTTATTCAGGTTTGTTCACTTATTCGTTCAGTGACTCTTTCTGTAGGTTGCGTTACATCATGTGGCAGCTAGGCTTTTTTTTGTATGTAATGTGTGAGGCTATAAATCAATAAAAGTAAGAAGTTTAAAAACAGTCACGACAGTCAAGACAAAGAGACTCAAGAAAGTGTGTTCAAGCATCATAGCATGTCTCCACAATTGATTTTTCCTCCCATTTTGTCAAATGATGGACTTGAATTTTATCAATCTATCGAAAATGACAACGATAATAATGTAAATAAATAAATTATAAGGTTTTATTATTATTATTGGCATTTTTCCTTTGTTGTATTGCACAGTAGAGACTTGACAGGCAGCTATGTGGAAAAGAGGAGGATGGGATTGGAAAGTACCAAGGGCCAGGTTTGAATTTGAGTTGCCCAAAGCACAACTGTGCCCTGTGTCGAATTGCTTGAAATGAAGTGCCAACAAATGAGTTTTGCTATATTGGTGTATGGTCATCGGTTATTTTTACACATTCATATATTTTCCTTTTTCTTGTTGAATGAGATCAATTTGCATGCTGAACTGAACAAATAACATGCCCCCTTTCATTCAGGATTGTTGGTCAGCAGATCCACATTCATGAACGGTACAATTTGTTCATGAATGGCATGTCCTAGTTCATTTAGTTTATTTTTTAAGACTCAAAATGCTGACTCGATCTGGAAGAAATGCAAGAAAAAATGCACAAAACGTATAGTCACATGCTTCACAATGCTTCACTGGACTGCAGAGAACAGAAAATATGAAAAAGTGTCAGTGCATAGAAATGGAAGTGAATGAAAATTATTTATTCGCTTAAAAGAATCAGTCAAAAAAAAAAGATTCATTCATGACTGATCGGTCCAGACCCAGGTGTTTTCTGCAGTATAAGCTGTCTGACTTCTTTCCTCTAAACTGTGTCTATGAACCCTGAGCTGCTGTGAGGAGAGCTGGAAATAAATGGAGGATTCATCACAGTGACACCACGTGCCTAATTGCTTGTATTTTATGGAATTAAGCAAATTGGGTTTTTTGGCTAAGTGATTAATCCTTCAAGACCTGGAAGGAGGGAGACACACAGATAGAGACAGAGGAGAGGAGCAGGTGTGAGAGAAACATTTGCATGTACTGATGGATCAAGCTGAGTCTACTGCTGCTTCTGCAGTCCTCGTCTAACCTCATCCCTCCGCTAAGCCTCAGCCTGGAACGAAAAACTGATTCCATTATGTGAATCCAGCTTCAAGTACATGACACATTCCCATGTCTTTGAAATCAAAATGAATGTTGTCACCTTCTCATTTTACAGTTTAGTGTTTGAATGTGGCATCATCTAAAAGTGAGAAAAGTCAGTGATTAGTTAGTATAAGGCAGTGGGTCTCGTTGTTTAGTCAAAAACCATTTGAAACCAGAAAAGCTTGTGCGCCTCTCTGTCCCCACCACAATCTTGATTGCCTATTAAAAATGTTTACTAATGAAAAAGAACATTTTTTGGTAACACTTTATTTTAAGGACGATTTGTCACTGTTAAAGTTGCGCATATTACCAGCATATTAGCTGTTTATTAGTACTTATGAAGCACATATTAATGCCTTATTCTGCATGAACATATTTTAGATCCCTTAATCTACTCCATACCTAAACATCAACTACCTTACTAACTATTAATAAGCAGCAAATTAGGAGTTTGTTCATGGAAAACTAGTGAATATGTGTTCCCAATTCTAAAGTGTTACCCATTTTTTTATATTATTTGTTTTGTATTTTGTTGATTTTGTGTTATATAGAAATCATTTATATTTTAGGCATTAAAGGCATCTTCCCCTAGATTTGTCATTCAAATCTTGCATGTTGATTCACAAAAAAAAAATAATAATTATATGCCGGATTCAACAGCATATAAGAACTGAACTGATTCTTGTGAACTCACACACTTTGAAAAGCACTGGTTTAAGGCCACTCTGATCATTCTTTCGCTCTAATACTGTGTTGGGCATTTTACTCCTTTCACCAGACCCCTTCAGTTTATAAAGAGGATTATCTCACACTCACGCCCATGCTTTCCTTCAGGTCGATATGGAGACATATTAAGTGAGTGGAGCATCTGCAAGCCTGTGATTAGGGGTCTCATAACGATTGCCTGGAAAAGGAAGGGTTTTTTTTGTGTGCTTTGGCATGCAAATGAGCCGTAAAGCGAGAAATTGATAGCGAGCGAGAGATTGTGCAGGAATGAGAGGGGGATCCGGACGATCAGCGTGACCTTTTCTCAGTGCCACCACAATAATGGGCTACACAACCAGCAGCATGTGGTGTTGATACTTCTCTGTCGCTTTCACTTTCTCTCTACTTCGCCATCAGCTGACTGACCTCAGGCCTTTACAGACTGTAAATAACAGAATTGGACTGATTCACTTCGTTGGCACCATGTTTGGCACTGTCATAAATTAAGTGATTAAAGAGCTTCATCTCTGCAAATAAAAGGAATCAAGACTTGTTAACCTTACTCTCATAATAGGCAAGTTGGCGTTTAGATCATCACAAACTAATCCTATTGTAATCCTATTCAAATGGTGGTAATACTTTCGCTATACAACTTAAGTAAAGAATACTAATCTCAAGACAGATAATAAACTAAGTTAATACCTTTCTAATATATATTTATGTGTGTGTGTATATCACTTATTATACTTACATATTCAAGTATAATTTTCACTGAGAAATCGACAATTAAACTTTTTTTTTTTTTTTTTACATATAGTTTGGTACTTCCAGAGCCTAGTCCGCTTAATGATTCCAGTTAAGAATTTATTAATTATTCTTAGTGTTTTTGAAGCACAAATTATCCTTACTTTATAGTAAATACATTTTATCATGCTATATTTGGTTTATCAGTAACACTTTACCATAAGGTCTAATTTGTTAATATTAGTTAACTAAATTGTGAACCATTAACTTTTACTGTATCTTTGTTGATGTTAATTTCAATATTTACTAATACATTTTTTAAATCAAAACTTGTATCAGTCAACATTAGTAAATGCACTATGAGCATAAACATAATGAGCATGAACAATAATAATAAAATGATTTACAAAGAAACGTATTGTCACGACACACACACTGGGAGCACAGGAACGAACGGGGAGACGATGAATAAAGTAAACTTCAAAGATTTAATAAACAAAAGCTGGGAATACAGAGACTCGGAGGATATGAAATTACATTCGACAGCGGACAGAAAACAAGGGGCAAAACACACCTTATATAAACAGAAACTAATGGGACACACCTGGGATCAATAGAACTAAATGGGAATAGGAACAGGAAAAACCAAATGATTAATGATTAAAATAAAAGGATAATATTTATGTTTTAAATGTCCAACGACATTTGGTAATTTCTAGAGTGTTGGTGTCTGAAATCTTTACAAAGCCTGGATCCAAACTGGAGCTGCCGCTATCATTAGTAACTGTACCTCGGGGTGGGCATACCAAGGTAGAAATAAGAAAACAAAAGGAGAAAAATTAGCATAGCTGCTGTTTATAGCATTTCAGTTTAGGAGACCAACCTCCTTAAGTAGACTTTGATATCTTTGGTGCTATCAAAAGTCCAGAGTATTTTGACCTTAAAGAGCATGATTCTAGCATAAGGAAAGATTGGTTAAATACAAAGGAGCTGGAGCGTTTAGGCCTTTATAGGCAAGTAGTAGTATTTTATAATCAATAAAGAACTTACAGGGGTCATATGATCTGATTTCATGTTTTCCTTTGTCTTTGGAGTGTTAAAAGCTGTTTGTGCATACAGAAGATCCATAAAGTCGCAAAGATTAAAGTCTCAAACCCAAAGAGATATTCTTTATAAAAGTGAACGCTCATCCACGCCCTCCTAAAACGCCTCGTTCAAACACGCCCCCACATATCTACGTCACTGTGTGGGAAGATTTGCATAACACTGCCCAAATGTATACGCAAAGAAAGAAGGCGTAACTTTTATTCTCGCTGTAGTATTGTTGCCGCCGCCATATTGTGGAGACGCTGTGTGTTTCGTTGCGAAAGCCAAACTACTTTGTTTGGCCTTCCAAAAGAGGACACAACTAGAAATCAGTGGTTAAGGTTTATTTACAACACTGATGCAGAACAGTACGACCCAAATATTCGAGTGTGTGCAGCGCATTTTACGGAGGAAAGTTTCCTGTAGTGTTAATTTTGTCTTCGTCCTGTGTCAAATGTAACTTTTAGTTTTTATCATATTTAGTCAACTTGTCCTGTTTTAGTTTTAGTCTAGTTTTAGTCAGTGGAAACTTACACATTTTTGTCATATTTTTGTCTTACTGTATAATGGTTAAAATTATGAAAAACATTATTTTGCACAATTTTAATTGCAATGATTGTTGCCATTTGGGAAATGTATTTTTACATTTCATTAGAAGTTGCTCTTTCACCAATAAGCACAAATCAATAGAATATCGACTTGAATGCATGGTTTATTTCACCTCATGTAACGTTAGTGTACAGATTTATAACAGGATATCAATTAGAGGCTAAATAAACACCAAAGGCTTCAGATATACACTCGCCCTGTCTACATTATGAAAACTGGTGTAACAAAAACCTACTCTCAAATATTATAACACACAGAGTTTGCGTAAGTAACGTTACAATCCGCAATCACTATCACAAACAATACAGTCAAGATCCCTGACAGAACACAGACTGGCTGAATGACACTTTCATTTAAGCAGAATACCTCAAATACCTCCGCTTACTTGTACAGTACTGTATGTCGGTGTTTTCAGATCACGGTGCCTCTGCAGAGAGAGTGCGTGTGAATGGTTGCCAGATTAGATAAAGCAAAAAGCTGGACAGAGTACGTATCCATTTAACAGAAAAGGTCTGATTGGGAAATTTTATGTCTTGATGTCTGGCAACCTCAAACATGAACGCTCGCATAATAGAGTTTTGTACAGCAGTCTGAAATGTTTTGGCTCCACTTTTTTTCAACAAAAAAAAAAAAGGTTTGGTAAAGTTTTTGTTCTTTTAACTGCATTTTAGTCTCGTCTTTTTTCGTCAACGATATTGCATGTTCATTTAGTTTCAGTTATCGTTTCATGACCATATTATCTTCGAAATTAACACTAGTTTCCTGAACCTGGTAAGGGGCATAACATTTCCGTCACACGCTTGAGGTATTCGGCCAATCACAATGCACTAGATAGCTGGCCATTCAGAGCACACCTCGCTTTTCAGAACAATGAGCTTTGTAAAAATCGACGTGTTTCAGAAAGGCGGGGCATAGAGGAGCAACAATAATGTACAGTATGTGGAAAATAATGTGTTTTTTGAACCTTAAACTGCATAAACACATTGCATTACATCAAATCACAAAATAATGTTCTTTTTAGCAACGTCATATGATCCCTTTAACACCAGTTTACAGATGATCAAACTGGGCTGATGTGATCATATTATGTTGATCTAGTAAGAACTCTAACAGCTGCATTTTAGACTAACTGTAGCTTGTTTGAGGATGCAGGACAACCACCTAATAGCACATTGCAATAATCCAGTCTTGAGGTCATGAATGCATGAACTAGCTTTTCTGCATTTGAAACAGGTAACATGTTCTGTAACTTGACAGTGTTTCTAAGGTGGAAAAACAATGTGTTTGTAACACAGGAAATGAAATTTTTTTCAAAAGACAAGTTGTTGTCTAATACAGTGGTTCCCAAACCTGGTCCTGGAGGCACCCCAACACTGCACGTTTTGCATGTCTCCTTAATCAAACACACCTGATTCAGGTCATCAGCTCATTAGTAGAGACTCCAAGACCTGAAACTGGTGTGTCAGAGAAAAGAGACATGCAAAATGTGCAGTGTTGGGGTGCCTCCAGGACCAGGGTTGGGAACCACTGGTCTAATATAACAGATCTTTGACTGTAATGAATGAAATAACCAGGGCTTGAAAACGAAAAAAAAAATTCAATCGGTTCACTCCGAGCAGAATCGATATTTTAACATTTCTGTTCCTGTGTTCCTCTGTATGATTACCGTTCTGAAACCGGTTCGGGTAGAAGAAATACCGGTTAATAACGTAATTTTTTTAAAACAATTTTCTTTGCCTATAATAATAATAATAATAATAAAGTACAGTGTTTTCTTTACTCAAAAAGAAAAAAAACAGGAAGAGATCTGTAACGTTAGCCTATAACCCCCTGCGCTTAGTCACAGCCAATACAGCATCATCTTTTCTAGATTTTGGCCAAATGTAGGCTACTAAACAAAAGAAAAAAAATCTATCAACACTTTAAAGACATTAAGGTATTTGTAAGATATTTAAAAATGTTCGCTGCATTGTTAAAAAAACGCTACTTATATAAGATTGCGTTTTGAGAGTGAAAAAAAAAACATAGTATATGCCTATATTCCTTTTTATGTAAGCCTATAGTTTTATTCTGTTTTCTCCGTTCACAGAAGCGCTGCAGTTGCGTGTGATCTGTTGAATCCTTCTTACACTATCCTCAGATAAACTCTAACGCCGGTGCATTGCCACTGCGACTTACCTATGATGAGTTCACAGCTGAGCGGGCATTTTACTCATGGGCGTCAGCATCACATTTGCATAGACCGTACTACTGGAATTCGTGATTGGTTGACAGCAAATTTCAAATATTAAATGGAACGATAAAATAACGTTATTAACCGGTTAATGGCCATTTCAAATTTTCGATTCTGTTCGGAACTATACAATTTGATTTCGGTTCTGGTTCTGTTCCTGTCAAAATTTCGTTCTCGTTCCTTGAACTGGTTCAGAGCCCTGGAAATAACAGTACATTCTTCTATGTAGGTTGTATTGCAAGTGATTTTGTGTACAGGATCTTGGTCCAATGAATGATATCTCTGTTTTATCAGAACTTAATAGAAAAACATTTCTGGTCATCCAGTC
Organism: Sinocyclocheilus anshuiensis; assembly: GCF_001515605.1. Classification (NCBI taxonomy): domain Eukaryota; kingdom Metazoa; phylum Chordata; class Actinopteri; order Cypriniformes; family Cyprinidae; genus Sinocyclocheilus; species Sinocyclocheilus anshuiensis. Next base: position 444,546 of record NW_015560621.1, on the reverse strand, counting down.
TTTATATCTTTAACACACTTTGTTGTTAAAGATATAAAGTCATAAAGATATAAAGAAGTTAAAGTCACAGGGTCATTGTCTTGGATAATTTAGAAATTTCATCTGATCTGGAAGAAATATATTGCTTAGTGTCATCTGCATAAAATTGAATCCCATGTTTTCTAAAAATGTTTCTAAAGGACAGCATGTATAATAAAAACAGCAGGGGGCCTAATACAGATCCTTGATGCTTCCTCATTTATACAGACAAAATGGTAATGGTCAGACAAGAAGGATCTAGACAATTGAGCCCTTATTGTAAAGTAATACCCTTTTTTATATAAACAAGAGATCTAAAAAAAGGTCCTATGTATCACAATTGAACTCAGTTTCTAATTTGTGTCTTTGTCTTATGAATGTCTAGTTCGATAGATATCTATTTAGATTGATACTTAGTTAAAGTCTGAAACTTACGTGCAACATACATCACAGTTCTTGGTTTATTTTGAGTTGGATATGATAAAAAACAATGACTTAGTGGTTCAGTGAGTGAGTCAGATGTTAATTCAATGGTGAGTGAGTCGTTTTGAGCAAATCATAAAAAATGGCTAAGTGCGAGTTTGAGACTACACTGGTGACTTTGTAAGTTTGTTGCTGCATGCAACCAGCATTGACAAGGCATTCTTCATGAAAGATGTTGGGGTTGTCTATTACTTGCCAATGTCTAGTCTCTCTCTTTCCTGTCACATTCAGTTCCACTGAAGCATCATTTCTTTTTCTGCTGTGGTACATTATGAAACTGTCAGAATATTGTAGTATCATGTTCCATGATCCACATTAGCAGAGTATTACAGATGTTGAAGAGCTGATAGCTGAACCAAACATCATAAAAATCACTCAGTCGTTTTTTTTTTTTAAGAATCACGAATAAGATCAGTTTTTCGTTTCCCAACCCCATTATTCACAACTGATTGGATGTTTTTATTTGATTGCCGTTCTGTGAAATTCTCAAGACGTTTGAGAGAGCAAACCCAATTGCTTTGAAAGAGATGGTGAAATTAGGACTTGAATTGAGAAGTTTGTCGAGATACCATCAGCAGCAAACCGAACAGAACGTGCTCTCGTTATATCTCATTAGTCCCCTCAGTAGAAAATAATCCCAGGGTCTCAAAAACTCTGCAGGAGTCCATCCCATCCAGACTTCAGTTGACTCTTCGGAGGCATTGGCCTGTCAGTGCACACCTTCCATTCCCGCTGCGTGAGGAGCTGCTGTTCTGATCGGAGGCAAGTATCCATGGTTCAACACTTCCCTTAGCTCCCCTCACTTGTCAGTTCCACAGACAGGCTGTGTGCGAATGTCAGGATGTTGTCCTGTTTTTATGTCGAAGTCCTTACCCTGAGGCCCCCCAGGCTCATCCATCATTGAGAGAGACACTTCGGAGCTCTTGTTTGTGTGGTACATCAGTCTTATAGAGCAGGAGGACGCAGATCCACATCACAGTAGATCCCATTGATCAACACTCAGGGAGTTCAGGAAAAGGTTATTGTTCTTAACCAAAACTATTACAAAGATGAACACAATGCATCTGTGGCAAACTCTTATAATATTGTACAACTTGGATTGATAACATACGGTACATTTTATATATATCTTTTAATGGCTGCAATATAACAAAGAGTGAAAAATTTAAGGGGGTCTGAATACTTTCCGTACCCACTGTATATATACACATACTTATAGACTATATATTCTAGATACTTATAGATTATATATTCTAGATAGATAGATAGACAGACAGACAGAGAGATAGATAGACAGACAGAGAGATAGAATAGACAGACAGACAGACCGGCCGACCGGCCGTTCATTTTTAAATGTTAGATAAGTATTTTTTTTTATTTTTTTTTGAAAACATTCTTAAAATGTTAAACCATTAATGATGCTTGATGCTGTTTCTGATAAATTGCATACTGAAACCATATAAAAACTGAAAATACTTTTCATGGTAATGCTGTAAGGTTTGTTTTGTTAACATTAGTTAATACATTAGCATGAACGGTAACACTTTAGTATAGGGACCAGTTCTCACTATTAACTAGTTGCTTATTAGCATGCCTATTATTAACATATTAGCTGTTTATTAGTAGTTATAAAGCACATATTCTGCATGACCATATTCTACATCCCTAATCCTATTCCTACCCAATACCTAAACTCAACTACCTTACTAACTATTAATAAGCAGCAAATAAGGAGTTTATTGAGGCAAAAGTCGTAGTTAATGGTTTGTTAATAGCGAGAATTGGACCTTAAAATAAAGTGTGACCGCACAAACTAACAGAACAATTCTGTATAAATTAGCAATGTATTATGGACAAACATTAATTAATGACATAAAGTAAATGTATAAATTATTAAATATTAATTTTAAAAAATTAGCCTAATTGTAAACTGTTATGTCTGAATAAATAAAAGGTCTCTATTCATGATGGAAAATTCTCTAGCTTCAGTTGGATTTTAGCAATGATTGAAAAAGGATCCTCATGAATTCATGTACTGACTCAGTCGTCTATTTACATGTTCACTGAATTTACCTTCAGGAGTGTGCACACTGACCATGCGCTCTTTAACTCAAACAGTTCAAAATGACATCTGAGAGTGTGAAACAGGATGGATGACTGTTGTACAGAATACAGCTCTGAACAGTAAGTCCAGGTCTATTTTACAGATGTCAGACCTTTCATTTTAACATAGATGGCTATATATAAATCTTGCACGTCTTTGCTTTGTATCTTAGCTAGTGGAGGATCAGTGAGTCACTCTCTTTGAAAGTTCAGTGCCATCGATTGGGCTGCAGTATGAGCTCTCTTCTCCTCGCAGCATTGAATCGCTCAGCCGATACACCAACATAGATACATATTCACTTTCCTGTGAGATCTGACAGCATGCGTTCAAGCATTTGGTGAATAAGAGGTCCTGAGAAGGATGTATTGATTGCATGTTGCGTAAAATTCATGAGGAAAGGAGGATGTTAGTATTTCAACTGTTGCCCCATGTGCGGTGTATTTTCCTTACGTCACAGCATGTTCAGATGCAACTGAACAACCTCACTAACATCTCTGTTAGTGCTTCCAGTGCTGTATTTCGATCAAGTGAAGTCAGATGACGTAAAGAAGACAGAGTCCATTGCTCAGCTGAATCTCTAGCATTGTATCTGCAGGATGAAGCAACACAAACGCAACACACAACACATCTCTCCATCACCAAGAGCATTAATCAGTTTTAAACCAAATTGTGCCTCTTGGATCATTCTCAAAATAGATTAATTATGGATAGAGTAAAACACCCTCCTCTTCTTGATAAAAGTGTGAATTAAAGGTGTGGTCACATTTACCATTTCTCTGTGAAATGTTGCGGGTGAATTCCATACATGTTAATAGGAATCTGCATAATTGGGAGTTTCGTGCGAGGGTGAAAAATTCCCTTTGAAGATTTCACAAATTTTTTAAGTTGGTCAAGTGAATTCGCTGTGCTGACCAACAGAAACCTGCTTGGTTTGAAAGTGACTTCTGTGTGAGTGATTTATTCATCACTACACTATTGACAATGGAAAATGGTTTGTTTTGTGCCCTCACAATTTCACCTACATTTTGCGAATGTGACCACATCTTATTTGTATTTCTTTACATACTGTAAAGTGCAGTTTACAAACCACATTCACACTTAAACAATAAATATACAATAATCTTTTAATCATTTTATTACATCATTTTAAAAAAGTAAAAATGCAATTTTCTTCTACAGTCTTTGTTAATATACAAGGTCATTGTGTCCTCCCCCTCACACTGATCTCTCATTACATAATGTTTATTGAAAATTACACTTGATGGTCTTCCACAGAAACTCCTATTTAAACAATGAATGTAAACATGTAACGGCAGAGGCAAAATGCAGACTTGACCATGTGTGTGTGAGTCATGTTGTGATGGCACCTTGATGCATTGAGGCTTGATGCATATCAACAGTGACTTCAGAGACAGCAGACACTGATTAAGTCTGAAAAATCACAAAATCCATGAAATTAAATGTACCACACAAAACCTACTGTAGGTTATTCAAAATATCAGGTTAATTCAAAATGTAAAGTCTCTACAATCGAATTGCATTATGTTTGCCTTGTAACATTTACAATTAATGCAGTAGCATACATGACAGTAAAGAAATTTCAAAATAAATGTGGTTATTTTTTTACATTTTAAGAACAACTGTTTTTAACTTTGATTATAATAATAAGAAGAAATGTTTCTTGAGCACTACATCCGCATGATTTAGAATTGGAATGATTTCACGTGACACTGAAGACTGGAGTTATAGCTGCTTATTCTTATTCCATCCCAAGAATAAATTACATTTTAAATTATTTTAAAACAGTTGTTTAATATTTAAATTTATAATAGAAAACAGTTATTTCGATTGTAATAATATTTCACAATATTACCGTTTTTACTGTATTTTTGATCAAATAAATGAAATGTAGCTTTGGTGAGCATAAGATAATTATTTTGAAAGGCTGTGTATATATGTTAAGAAAATAGTGATTGGTCCTATTTTTCTTTCTGTTCCTTCTATTCATCCATTGATGAATCATTCATCATAAACACTGTTCTTGACCCCTAATTGCTTTGCAGATGTTTATTGCCAGATGTCAGAGTAACTTGTTGCTCGACTGCTTCTTCTAACAAGTACTTGCAAACAAGGTAAATAAGTACTTTACCTGGCTTTGGCCACTCCTTACTACTTAGCAAACCGAAAATAAAAGCCACGTGATATGCACAAGAACAAGCGCGACTTGAGCACGCGTTTACCACAGTAAACACAGTAAGCAAAACAATGTTTCCTAGCAATGACAACTGCGCTAAAATCTAATGAGAAAAGAAACAAAACACTTACAAACTGCTGTCCTCTTCTGTCGCACGATTGCTTCTAAAGCATCCCTTAAAAACTTAGTTGAGATAGATCACAGATCTTTGTAGTTTCACTTACTTAGTCAAGTACTGATATTACAATTGCTTTGTTGTGCTTTTACTTTTCTAATTGATCAGATCTAGAATATATTATTTGCCTGGCAGAAAAAAAAGCAGGCAGAAATCTCACAGACGTACACTGCCGGAGGGACCCGAGCCATGTAGAAAGAGCAGAATATCATACACATGTGGATAAGCTGTTTTCAGCATAGCAACTCCCTAGCAGACATCCAAATTTAATCTGGTTTGATTTGATTTTAGAATATGCAATAAAACGTTTAAATTCTCATTGTCTTATCCACAGTGTTATCTCAGATTCTCATGTGTAAAATCTGGTATAAAACAGGAGTATAAAAGAAAATAATGTGGAGTATGTAATGAATTCAACAGGCAGCCGAATGATGTTTCACTGTCAGGCTGCTGTGGATAAACATCCATCACATAGCTCAGGCCCATGAACAAAATGAATAATTCAGCTCGGTACTTATTCACATTTTAAAATGCTCGGTAAACTTTGCTACGTCTCCAGATATTCAGAGTTGCACCTCTCTCCAACTTTCTGTTGTTATCTGAGATAGTGTTGTTCTGGAAGAGGAGCGTTTCGCAAACACAAATGTTTTGACTCCTCATTTCTTTTGACAGTCTGCCACGCTCCATGTGCACATTTGCATATACCGTTGCACCTGATGAGACAATCCTGCACCTGCGAGGGGAATCATCTTCTGGATCGCTGACATCATACAATCCTTGACTTGATTTTGTCTGATTCTACCCCATGACCGCACCCTGTGAAATTACATTGACTTTGTAATCCCCCTCGTGTGACATCTGTAGGCTGCCCATGATGCGACTGTGCTTCCCAGGCTGCACTGCTGGTAATCTCGATAATCAATCAAACGTCACTTCATTCTCAGACTTTTCAGCAGGGAGCAAAAAGCTTTTTCTCAACTCATAAAACTTGTATCATCCTCATCGACGCCTGTCAGATATTCAGCACTCTCCTTAGTCATTATTGGCTTTTTGGACCCACATCTTGTTAGCTTCAGAAATATCCCACCAAAGCAACTCTCTCTTAACACAAACTCCATTTGTGGTATGAAGGTTGTCAGTCGTGCATGAACGTCATACAATATCAACCCCAAATCTAAAGCCTTGATCAATATCATTAATCTTTCATTTGGGTTCTGCAAAATCTTTCATATTGTAGTTTTTTTTTGTTCCTTTATATTGTAGCTCTGAAGCAAAGTACAAAGTGAACAGTGCTGTAGTCTCTCACTCAGAAAAAAAAAAAAGGAGTTAAATCGGGTTTCCTGGGGCGTTTAGTAGAGAACGACTGATGAAAAGGAATGATTTTGCTGAATGTGTTTTTGAACTCTTCTCAGAGGTGTTGGTTATGATAAGACGGACTTGCTGAACATCACTGAGTTGTGCGATGATTCGTGGCTGTGAAATCAATCATTGTGTTCCTTCCATCAGCGTTTGTAACAGCAGACTCAGCATCACAGTGATGTGGAGTCGTCACCCAATCCGCAGGCCCCAGCGGAAGACTAAGCCAAAACTCAAGCAGAAGTATTTCTCTGCATAATGCATCAACTCGAGGATAATTAATGATTGCAACTTTGGACTTATGTGAGGGGGGGTGGGGGCGTTGCGGGGGTAGTGTATAGACCAATTTGGTGTTTGCAAACAGTGATGTTGTGATGTTTTTTGTGGGCGGAGCCTACCTGGTGGCAGAAAATTACAGTTTTAAAGTAGCGGTCTACGGAAGCCATAGAATAAAAGAAAAAAAAAAATGGAATTTTGAGTTTATATTTCAAAATTGTGACTTTTTTTCTCACAATTCCGAGATTATATTTCACAATTCTGATAAGAAAAATTAACTCGTTATTCTCTCTTTTACCCTCGGCTCAGAATCATGAGTTTATAATCCCACAATTCTGGCTTTTTTTCCCCTCAGAATTGACAAACTTGTAATTGTTGAGCCAAATTGAGTTATAAAGTCCGAACTGGGAGATATTAACTTGCACAAAAAAAAGAGTCAGAATTGTGAGAGAAAATAGGTAAATGCTAGGTTTAAATAGTCGGCTATTTCATGCTGTAACTGCAGGGCTAATGCAATATGTCCCCTATGAACTGCATATGTGAATATTATGTAGACCTATTGTTTAAATCAAATTTATGCTTCAAAAGTAGAGTAATCATAGCAGATTTCATCCATAGTCTTTCCATTTAAACGTCTGTGTTTAGCTTTAAATGGCATATTTGATGACAGTATTCTATAAAAATGATTTGCATTCCGATTCTGACATCCAAAGGCACAACAACACATTTTTTCTCTTATTCCATTGATTTTACCCGTTTCCCTCCACTTGTTCCCAGTGTTTTTCTGCCACCACAATGCACGCACAGCTGCAAGTGACGTAACTGTGACGTCTACTCCAAATTGGTCTATATATAAAAATAAACACAAATTTAGATAATAGCAGTGTGTTATTTAAGGCCAAGTATTAAGACCATAGTTTAACATAGTTTTAGAGCAATCAGGTCTCCCAACGCTCAAGGAATGGAAGTTTTATCTTCCCACAGTGGGAAGAAATATTTGTAAATGTTTTATTTTGTCATTTTTACCAGCCTTAAAAATCATAATTTAATATTTTTATTAAATTAAAATGGTTTAAAATAGTGTTGGAGCAGTCAGGTCTGCAACACTCAAGAAATGGACAATGTACAAATGCACAATATTAATATTTGTGAGCATTTTATGTTGCCATTTTACCAGTTTTAGAAAAATAAACAATGATGAAAGTAAATTCAAATAATTTGGTGTTATACCACCCCAAATTTAGGGGACTCCCAGAGTTGGCAATCTTGTTGACAAAGGGTCACTTAAAAAACATAGAACTTTTTGGTACTTTTTTATTAGTGCAACATTGTTTCTCCAGAACTATGTTTTAGGGAAATATACAGGGTTTCCAGAGGAGAGCTTTGACATATCTAAAAATTACAGAGTGCCACTATTATATGATTGCATTTTAGATATGTGAAGTGCAGTTTTTCATTTTCTGACATTTATAATACAGAGACTGAGAAGTCATATAACAAACACCTTAACAAAAGAAAGAAAGAAAACAGTATCTGTTTTATAAGCTATGGGATGTTTATATAATCAAATAAATCATTGTCATTTTTTCACATCTTTGCCTTTAGAAAACTTAGGAACAATTGCTTTTTATGTCATTTTAAAGCTATTCTTTGAAACTTTCATGTAAAACTGTTTCATTCCACTTAAGAAAACAACACAACAGTGAAGAAATCAAGGGCCATTTTTTATGATCATGCAAATATATGTTGCAGAAAATGTATTAAAAATAGACTTGCATTTCAACGTACTGCTGTGGTATTTGGAAAGCAGTTACATTAATACATATAAGTAAGTACGTTAGAAGGCATCATGTCACATTTTCCTTTCTTTTTTTCTATTTTGTCTGACATGACTGTCTATTTTGTCTATTTTGTGTGACTCCCAGCCTTAATTCCTGAAAAAATTAGCCCCAACCGCCAAACATTTGCAGAATGTGAAGCAAATATGGGGTCATACATGCTTTAGGTCAGATAACACAATTTTTTCTTCTTTTTTGGGGTCAGCTTTGAATCCAGTGATGTAGTGTTGTCATGGTCCAGTATATTGTTGTTGAATCTGGTCAGGAATTAAACTGAAAATGAATAAGAGAATCCAATATGTACTACTTTGAAATTTAGTAGTTAAAGGGACTTAGGCTTGCAGTACCTAGTAGAGATGCAGTGCATGTAGATATATTGAAAATAGATGCTCCCATAGTCAGTCATTTAAGTGTAACTATTTGTAAAAGGTGGACATCAGTGTTTGTTATAAATTTCTTCTATAATATTTATTTATACTGAAACAGTTTAGGCTTCAGAGACCGTAAGTAACTGTTCAGAGAGTGTTACAATAGAAAAAGTTCTCAAAACTTCTAAACTGTGTGTTTACATGTACCACCAAAACAACATCCACAGAAACAGCATGATCTATTCTTTCAAATTTGGCAGTTTTGGTCATTATCTCCTCACATGTGCTTGGACTTTAATGATTTCAGCTCATGGCATTAATTCATTGTTTTTTTTGTTTTTTTTTTAGCAGTTGTAACAGAGAGAAAATATGTATCATGGTGTTTTCAGAATAGTTGAAGGCATTGACAGTTTAATTAGAATAGCAATGTTCACTGTGCCTATTGCTCTCATCCTCCTCTGGCAGGCATGTATTTAAATACTTGTTTATATGAAGCATTATCATATTGCATGCTTCTCATCAGAAAACCATTCAAATCTGCAACATTGTGCTGGCAATATTTTCGCCTGCATCCAAACAAAAATCTAAACAAACTGAATGAGTGCAAATTGGGATTTCATTTGCATTTCATCCATCTGGTATTCAACATTTATGTTTTAAAGCATTCATAAGCTGTATAATGTGAATATTTATGAGTAAGCTTGCCGTTGAGCTGTAGTTTGAGGTGTTTTGGATGCTACTATGCATCCATTGAAATCTGTTCTTTGAATAATTTTCTTTTAGCTGCAAGAGTGAATTTTGAGGTTGGCAGTTATTTAGTTAGTGGTGCTTGGGTTACGGTTTCTAATATTGGGTTGTCAACTTGTGGAGAGATGTTATTTCCTCCTACACAATGATAAAAATGAATGCAAATTTCCATACATTTGCATTAGGGAAGGTACCTGAGTCATATTTAGAGACTAGAATACCACAGACTTGGGGTTAGCTTTTTTTGACTTTTTTGACCACCCATATCACAGTAGCATTGCTGCTTAGAGGTTTACACAGGTAAGAACCACTCACATTTACTGCAAAAATGTTGCACTGGAGACATGCTGATTCCACACCCAGAGCTCTGTAGACATTTCCAGGCTCTGTCAATAGATTGACTCTGCAGGGCCACAGGTGTGATTGACTTGGATTAGCTACACATCTACATGATCTCTAGAAACCATGGATTTTCTGTTATATCATTGAATTGCATGAAAATATCTCACATAATCACACAGTTATTTAACCTTGTTTTCAAGTTAATTCTACATAATGTAAATAGGGATTAGATCTCTTAAAGGCATGTTATTTGAAATCTGAGTTTCATTTATGTTATGAAGATTTTTAATGTTCATTCAAAAAGCCTCCCTTATGGAATGGCAAGACAAGAATAATGCAATCAAAAAGCAATAAGCAATGCATTCACATATAATCAGTAATAATGCCAGTGATGAATGAAGCAGTACATCACAGATGCCTCATGGGTATTGAGTTTGTATTATTGATTGCTCATAAGAAATGCAACTTACGGGGCTGTAGCTTCAGTGGACTTTACAACTGGCCTGTTCACATCAGGTCATTGGATTATTGGTCAGTTCCATAAATCCCTTTATTTAAAATTTTATGCAGGTATCTGGTCAAAACACTAAACATATATTGCAATCAGTCTCATTTTTAAGAACATTCTTTTTGTTTAACCAAATCAGGTAATGCAGGGTCTTTTCCTCAAACAAGATAAAGCAGATAACAAACCAGATGCAGGCTTTTAATTTGAATTTGAATATAAAGAAGTAGATTTAAAATGGAATGAACCAAAAACTTTATTATTTGGCCCAAAAAAATGGGTAAACTACAGGTAGGCTTTATTTCACTATGCAAAAAAAAATAATAAAAATGTTCACAGGAAAAAGGACATTGTCACGATCCGCTACTGTGAGGGGCACGGAGCGAGGAACGAGGAGACGTGGAGTAAACTTCAAATGAACAGACTTTAATAAACATTCAAGGAACCAGGAACACACACGTAGCGGGAAAAGACGAACATTCAATATCAGACGAGGAAACTAGGAACAGGACTCACTATAGGGATACTCCAGCCATGGCGACGCTGGAGGATGGCAGTCCCGCGGAGCTCGCACCGTGCTGATGGTGGGCTGTGGGCGACCAGAGGGGTTGCCAGATGACAGCGGTAGAGGAGGCAGGAGAGGGTTGGTGGATGGGCATTTGTGAGCCTAACTTGGGGCCAGGAGCCCTCTCAGGGCTGGACGTGGGAACAGGAACCTTATCTGGGCTAGACATGGGAACAGGAGCCTTCTCTGGGCTAGACATGGGAACAGGAACTTTCTCTGGACTAGACATGGGAACAGGAACTTTCTCTGGACTAGACATGGGAACAGGAACTTTCTCTGGACTAGACATGGGAACAGGAACTTTCTCTGGACTAGACATGGGAACAGGAACTTTCTCTGGACTAGACATGGGAACAGGAACTTTCTCTGAGTTAAATTCGGGGGCTGGAGCCCTCTCTGGGTTAAACTCGGGGACTGGAGCCCTCTCTGGGCTA
>NW_015560621.1:429575-432766 GCF_001515605.1 Sinocyclocheilus anshuiensis | reverse complement strand
AGCGGCGGAGCAGGTGGTGGAGGAGCCCGAGGCGGAGACGGAGAGCCGATGAGCCAGGGCGACGGAGAAGATCCGGAGGGCCAATGCGGAGCAGATGGCGCCGGCGACTGAGGCGGAGGGGTAAATCCGAAAGGCCGTGGTGGCGCCGGAGGGACGAAGGGACGAGGCAAAGCCGAAGGAGTGGAGTTCCACTTCGCAGGATGGTCGACGCCAGACCAAGGCGGAGCCACCACGGGCCGAGGCGGAGTCCGGGGCTTAGAGGCTGGAGGCAGAGTCAAGGGATACTCCAGCCACGGCGACGCTGGAGGATGGCAGTCCCGCGGAGCTCGCACCGTGCTGATGGTGGGCTGTGGGCGACCAGAGGGGTTGCCAGATGACAGCGGTAGAGGAGGCAGGAGAGGGTTGGTGGATGGGCATTTGTGAGCCTAACTTGGGGCCAGGAGCCCTCTCAGGGCTGGACGTGGGAACAGGAACCTTATCTGGGCTAGAACTGGAACCCTCTCTGGGCTAAACTCGGGGACTGAAACCCTCTCTGGGCTAAACTCGGGGACTGAAACCCTCTCTGTGCTGGACTGGGAAACGGGAGCCCACTCAGAGCTGGATGGGACCAGCGGGGACGAAGGAGAGAGGAGAGGGGACAAGTCGGCTCCCAGCTCTGTTTCCCAGTCTATAAGGTCCCCCTCGAAGTCCAGCAGTCCCAGATGTATAATCAGCTCACCCTCAGCTGCGGTTCAGTGGGCGGAGCTCCACTCCGCGCTCTCTCTGTCCGTGGCATTCTCCCTCGTGGCAGGCTGTTGCCCGCTCTCGCACCTTGACTGACGTCACTTGCAGCTCCGGCTCCGCGGCGATCCGTTGCTTTATCGCTCCATGCGGCATCCTTCCTCGGACGACGGCGCTCTGTATGCCGAGTTTAGACTGGTGTCATAGAATGCACAGAGCGCGTCGTCCGGGTAGCTGGAGAGGTTGGCGAGGACCAGGAACAGTCTGGTGTGGGCCTTGAGCGATTTTTCCCCCTGCTCCAGCAGGAGGAGGAGGTATTCAGGGCGGGCGAGGGTATCCATAAGGGAAAACTACGGAAACAAAACACTGAGAAAAAATGGAAACAAAAACGGAGGGAACACACAGAGCTAACGGTTTCGGTCTGGTATTCTGTCACGATCCACTACTGTGAGGAGCACGCAGCGAGGAACGAGGAGACGTGGAGTAAATTTCAAACGAACAGACTTTAATAAGCATCCAAGGAAACAGGAAAAAACACATAGCGGGGAAAGACGAACATTCAATAACAGACGAGGAAACTAGAGCCGTTTCTCAATATGCGTTCTTGTCTGTACTTGTGTTCTCGTGGACTTGTGAAACATCATCAGTCGTCGCCCAAGTACTGTTCCAATTCAAAGTTCACATCTAGCCAAGTACAGTTCAAATCCCCGGATGTGTTATTGCTCCGCCCCTTTTATCAGGGATGCATCCAGAGGTGACTTGTGCGAACTTGAGGCAGCCAGGTATCCCAGAATGCTTTTCGCACCAACCAGCGAGCATTAATGGCGGAGGAGAAAACCCGCATAATTTTCAAAATATTACTGTTATTGTGTCATGAAATGCAGTTCTAAGAGTATTTCAGGTGAGAATGTAGTTGTTTAAAACTCAAATCTGCGGTTTATTTATAAAGATAGCGCCTATTTGAAAATTTGCTGCGCCGATTTCGGAGACATAAGCTCCACGCGATCAGCAGGTGCTCAGTGCTCATGTATCCGCCGAGAACAGTCTCACCTCGGCTAGTCCTTCTGACATTCACCGCTGGCTCTGATGTCTCTATAGTGGCTAAATGACATTTAACAAAAAAGGCAGAGTTGTGCTTGTCATATTTCATTTTATTATACATTCAGTGAAGATAATCGGAGTATATGTGCACATATTACTTAAACCACATATTAATGTTTTATATTTTTTAAACGAAAACGAAAAGGGTTTTGTTTTATATTTTGAAGAAAACGAAAAGGCAGTGGTGTTTGATATCATTTAGTTTTATTGTAATGCATGTTCGCGTTGCATGAACCACATATTTGTGGCTAATATTTTAAATGAAACAGAAAAGAGGCAGTGCTGTTTAATATATTTTGTTTCACTGTAATGTATGTACGTTCCCCGAACTACATTTTTTGCGGCTATTAATATGTTTAAAAGAAAACGAAAAGAGGCAGTTGTGTTTGATATCATATTTTGTCGTATTGTATACATACAGTGAAGATAACCGGAGTACCCAAGGCGAGCTGACTGACGTTATCAAGTACGCTGCTGTTCCATTTGCAGAATTACCGGACTTGCCGAGTCGGACTTGCGAAGTCCGAACTACCGAGGACGCAAGTATGAACTTTGCATACTTGGTATTGAGAACCGGCCTAGGGACAGGACTCACTATAAATACACATGACTTGACGAGGGGATGACGAGACACACCTGGAACTAATGAACAATAAACATGAGAAAACTAGGTCAGGGCAGGCACATGAAGAGGGAAAAACACACAGATAGAGTCTAGGAGCGTGACAGACATAGACTATAACATAATTAGTTATTAATACTTTGTTGATTTTCTCCTGTTTTCACATGTATTCATAATTTCTTTCTATGGCAGCCTGGTCAAAAATTATGTCTGCACAATTTGGCGTGTTTCATTGCGTTATCACAAATAAGAAAATTGACTCCAAGCACAATGCAATATGCTTACAAAATCTTAAAGGGGTCATATGATGCTGCTAAAAAGAACGTTATTTTGTGTATTTGGTGTAATGAAATGTGTTTATGCGGTTTAAAGTAAAAAAAAACATTATTTTCCACATACTGTACATTATTGTTTCTCTATGCACCAAGAGCTTGTAACACTCCAAAGAGAAAGGAAAAATTGAAATCGCATCATATGACCCCTTTAAACAAATTTTGGTCACATTATTTTAAGGTCCAATTCTCACTTATGCCTGTCGCGATAATTAAATAACCGTCTAATCGCGATTACTTGATCTAACCAACCGCGATTATTGTGGTTTTTATACGAGACAAGGGGGAGTCATACACCGAAAGAAACAGAAGAGCACCAGTTTGCTTTTCATGCACTATATAGCCTATACAGGGCTCCAGACTCATTCTTCCCACTGGTCGCTCTTTTGCAACTAACTTTCTCAGCTGGTCGCACA
>NW_015560621.1:428031-429232 GCF_001515605.1 Sinocyclocheilus anshuiensis | reverse complement strand
CTTCGGATGCTTTCACTTTCGAATTCGCGATCTTGTTGTCACTGTTTTGCTTAAATACATCTACACACCTTCCATTTTTTTAAGACTAAAACAAAAGATGGATTCATTGTTATTCTTAATTAAAGAGCACAACAACAATAAATCAAGATACAATGACAAACTAGCTTACAAAACGTTTAACAAAAATTAATAAGATGAGGCATGGCACACACCACATGCTGTAAAATAAATATATAAATTACAGAACGTTTAGCAAACATCAGTCTTGGCTGGTCCCTGGAGCATACGATCACACCGGTGTGATTGCATCACATCATCAACCGCTGAATTTAAATCCGCTTTCGCGCTTTGGCTGGTGCAGAGCCAGATTGGACGCACTGACCGCTTGTCATATTATCACAAATATTCAGTGTTTTCAACCATATAATAGTGATGGGAAGTTCGGTTCTTTTCCGCGAACCGGTTCTTACTTGCACATATTTCAGAATCGGAATATCAGATATTTCATAATATAGTGAGCATGTTTGTGAATATTTTGAATAAAACAGGAAACACTAAATAAAAGCGATCCATGTGTCATGCAGATCTATTGTGGCTGCGTTGCGTCACATGACAAGCATGATGCGTCGCCATGGAAGCAATAAGGCGATACATTCTAAAATAATGGTTTGAATTTTGTGAACGGGAGTTTCTCTTTTGCTGTGTTAAGCCGCGGGCTTCGGATGCTTTCACTTTCAAATTCGCGAAAAAGCACAACAACAATAAATCAGTAAGATACAGTGACAAACTAGCTTACAAAACGTTTAACAAAAACGAGTAAGACGCATGGCACACACCACATGCTGTATTATATACCGACTAATAAATTATAGAACGTTTATCAAACACTGAGGAATCAAATAAATAAATAAGAGAGCCTCCATAGCGTAATATGAGGTAAACCGCAAAGATACGTTTTTCAAAAATGAAAACAAAAAGAAAAGTAAAACTAACGGTGACAGTGCTTGCATGTTTTTCCCCACACAAGAATACCAGCATGTTCACCTTCTCTGGTTTAAGAAGCAGTCTTTTACTTGACTTTTGCTTGAAATTTCCTCAATCGTTTCCTCAATATGCGCGTCATTTTTGCGGTGCGCACCTTCGCGCTCGTGCTGACGCGGCGAGTATACTCTCTAAGCGCTGTTTCGTTATGCTTTCAGTT
>NW_015560621.1:423248-427995 GCF_001515605.1 Sinocyclocheilus anshuiensis | reverse complement strand
GGTCTTTTACTTGACTTTCGCTTGAAAACCATCCATCGCTACTTCAATATGCGCGTCGTTTTTGCTGCGTGCACCTTCGCGCTCGTGCTGACGCGGCGAGTATATGCTCATCTTCCTTCTTTTGCAGCTGTCCGTCATTCTCCGCTCAGTATTCAAACAGCACGTCACGTTCAGTTATGACAGTCAGCATAAAACTCTCTCTCCAAGATGATATATTCCCATTATAATACTTTAAGTTTAAGGAAGGAAGGAATTATCACAAACAGAAAGATTATTAGAAGCCTTTCTTTTTCTCATGATTTCTATCTTATATTCATGAATGTATTTTGTAAGAATACAAATAGTTAACAGAATAAACATGTTTAAATTGTATAATGTGCACCAAAGATTTTTTTTCAAGATATTGTTTTTGCTGCTAAATTATACAGTCAGCTAGTTTAATTTCATAGCTTATATATTTTTATTCAAATGTAGTTTTTCTCTGTAATGAGGAAGTGAGTATTTAGTGGATTGTGTTTAACAAAGGCTTTAAAAGAGTGACTATTAGTTCCACAAACACAGTATTGATATTCTGTAATGGTGTAGAAAAAAAATAGTACTGGTGTTGGATCGCTATTGGCCAATTCTTAGAATTTGGAATACTCTATGTAATCTTACACTGCAAAATAATAACTCAAAAAGATAAAAAGGTAACATCATAATTATTTACTGAACCCTTAAATTAATCAATTATATAATGGAAGCCATAAAAACAGACAATTAATCGTGATAATCGTCATAATCGCCAAAGCCCTAAAACAGACAATTAATCGCAATAACTGTGACTATTTTTAGACAATTAATCGTCAGCCAAATTTCATAATCGTGACAGCCCTATTCTCACTATTAACAAACCATTAACTACGACTTTTGCCTCAACTACGACTTTTACCTCTTAGTGAGATCGGCCACTTCCTCCCTGTGCGCAGTTTCATCACTGCTTATCAGTCCAATTACTGGACGGTTTAGGCTAAGTAACTACGGCCAAGAGAAGGAGCACTCAAGTGCACCAGTGTTAATAGTCCACTTAGAGCAGGTTGTATTACCCATTTGCATCACTTGTCACGTAACAGTTAGGAATTCAAAGAACCGATTGCAGGCAGTGCCCATTAGGGGGAACAATTCATTTGAAATTTCAGCCCTCATCAGTAAGTCCTGACTAACAGTGTGTGAGCATCCTAAATAAACAGCCATCACTGCTTATTTACCTGTTTATGTGGTGTGCTGGACTGTGTCTGGGGAATCTGAGATATCCTGGCTAATTTGAGTTTTTCTGAGCATTTTTTTTAACCACAGTAGAGGTTATAATGCAAATATCTCTCATCCTTTGTTTTACTGAGTCTTATTTGGGATCATTGCATGTCTCATAGGATCTGCATTCATCTATCAAGCTCCATTTGACATCTGTTCTCCTCCCTGCATCCAGCACTTCAGGCTATTACAGTGTAAAACCCTAATGTGCCACATGCTGCAGTCATAAATATCTGTTCACAGATATGGAGCCTGTTGCATTCTCACGTGCACGGAAAAGAGTTGTTTGCCAGTGACAGTTGTAGGATACAGAGGATCATGGCTAATGGTTCATAATTTACATGGATTTGCATATCTTATTCTTACTCCAGCTGTGAAAATGTACTCACTCTCAGGCCATCCAAGATTTAGATGAGTTTGTTCTTTCATCGGAACAGAAATTTAGCATTAAATCACTTGCTCACCAATTGGTCCTCTGTAGTGAATGGATGCCGTCAGAATAAGAGTTCAGATAGCTGAAGAAAAAAAAACCTTCATTAAGCTGTTTCCGGATAAAATACGAGTCCTCTATCCATAATATTGCTTTTTCCAGTCATCTCATCTGTATCAGGAGAGAAATATGCACAAATCAAGCACTGTTTAGGTTGTAGTATGAGTGTAATTTATCGATTATCATCTCTTAGACACACCCCTGTTGGCTGGACCATTAATTAATAGCATATTTATGAATATATTTCAGATTCACAGCATGGTAGTGACCATTGCAAATTATGTCCATGCACCTTACAATATAGAATGATATTTATTAGTTTAATTTAGAAACATTCTTTTTGTGTTTGAATTACCGATAACGCTTTATTAAAACTGTATTTGGGCCTTTGAGGCCACTGAGTTTTTGATTGAGATAGAATTTGTTTTTGTTTTTTAGATTTGTTTTTTTTTTTTGGGGGGGGGGGTTTTGTATTTTTTTTTTTTTACTATTTATTATCTTAAGATCAAATATCAAATCAATGCTGTTCTTTTGACCATTCTATTCATCAAGGGATCCTGTGTATCACAGTTTCCACAAAACATTAAGCAGCACCATTCATGAAGCAGAATTGTTTAACACTGATAATAATTATAAAAAAATGGCAAATTAGAATGATTTCTGAAAGATCATCATGTGACACTGAAGACTGGAGTAATGGCTGTTGAAAATTCAGCTTTGCCATCACAGGAATAAATTACATTTTAAAATATATTACAACATAAAACAGTTATTTTAAAAGTATTAATAATAATATTTCATTCATAAAAATATTGTTTTTACTGTATTTTCTGATCAAATAAATGCATCCTTAGCGAGATCTTGCTGACCCCAATCTTTTGAACAATTACATATATAAATTATTGAAATGCATTTTACTGTAAAAGTGTATGTATAGTCTTGTGGAATATAATTTATATTTTCACAGTAAGTTATATCGTAATATTTATATATTTGTCCTACCTATGTATTTTTATGGTATTTTCAGTAAAATGTGTGTATATGGTAAGGTAACTTGGATGAACCATTTTAAGGGTTTTTTTCTGTAACATTTACACATTAATTTCAACCCCTAAAGAGAAAATCTGATCCATAAGTGTCAGAGTTTTTTTTTTTAAGTCTATTTAATCCTTTATTTTTTCACTGTGACTGCTTTCAAGAATGAATTTTTTTTGTTTGTTTTTGGGTTTTTTTGCCATTTCACCACCCTGTTGAATGTCAAAGTTTCAGTCAAAGACCTGAAAACTAATCTAGACAAAAAAAATATCAAGCTTGCAAAGCAAATAGTGAAGGAATGCGATTTGAAATCTCACTAGTGCTACCAAACTCTTCTTGAACATGTCAGTTTTAAACAACTGAAACACAAGGGCAAGTAAAGTAAAATAAATGCATGGCTGTAGTTCCTCTTGGCACTCTTGTATATGTTAATAATGGCCTCCCTGAGAAGTTTGTTCGTTTCGCCTCTGCAGTTCTTCTCATGTCATTTTTAGAACAGGTGAGAGCGGGTCCAAGAGCTCTTCTGTGAGCAGCACAGCCTCATATTATATGGCCTATTTCTGCCCTCTATGAATTTGAATGCAAGTGCTCCATCACGAGTGATAGCTGTGTAGCTGAGTGGGAAATCTAGCTGCAATTCACCCAATATATTTATTTATTTTATTTAGTTTTTTCAAATCCCATAAGTTGAAATGAAGGCATCAGTGCTCAGCTGTTCTCTTAATAATTTAAAGAAACTAGGGAATGAATGTCAGTGGTACTGAAGGCAAAAATTTGTCATCCACTCATGAATTAATAAATAAAATATCTCGCCACCACGATAAGTTGCCAGAGTTTGGAAGATTGTTTGTAATAAAAGCAGGACACATATTCTTTTCATCAGCCTGTTATGGTTCTTTGAGAAACAGCAAGAACCAAAAGTGGCTTTTACCTTCTTCCAGAAATGTCACTACCAATTAACTTTGTCTTGAATGGCCTTCCTGATTCATATTTGGTCTGTATCTGTCTCCAAAGGTTCTCTCAGCACACTGGAGCCTCATAGGAATGACATTTGATCTCGGCCAAGGGCCGGAGCAACCAATATCCACTAACCCATTTTATCCTCTGATTACAGCGGCCAGATTGGATTAATAACCATGCCCTTAAAGAACCATTATGGACAGGCCAAGTTATGAATTGCATGTGGAGAGCCAGAAAGAGAATGAGAGAGCTAAAAATGTGAAATTAACTAAAAGTGCATTGCTATTTTCCCCAGATTTTCACATTACAGCATCCCATGTCATAACACATTTCAGATATTTATGAGTATTTGAAGTGTGCATGCTTTGCTGAAATTAAAGCTTAAACTAGCTCAAGGCTGGTCTGTTTCACTGGTTTAAAGAGTGTTTCAGCACTTGTCAGTTGGTCAAGGTGGTTTACCTGACTGAGAGCATATAGACTGGCACAAATCAGATAAGACCAACAAACGTGGAATGTGCAAATCACTTTCTGTGGCAGTAGAAAATTCTGTCAGCATGACAGATTTTGAAATTATGACCACAGAAATGCATCACATTTTACATCATTAAAGTCATTTAAACAGTTTTCTGGCTGACTTGATATCAGCGAATTTACATAATAAAATGCTTGTTCAATAGCACCCCTTTTTGGGTACATTGTTCCACAGGAAAATAACTAGGATTATAGAAGCCTTGGCTCCTCGCCTACATTTACTGTGTAGTATTTTTCTAGCCTTCGCTATGTTCACAGCTACATTTCTGTGCCAGCCAGACATTAGAATCAATAAATTAATAACCTGCACATTATCAGCATGACAAATGGTAGCAGCTGTGCTACTTTTCTTGTGAAGCACTCTTTGGAGGTAATCAAACTTTTTTCTGCCTTTTTCTTCTTCATTTTTTTTTTTTTTTTTTTTACAAAAGTGTTTTCCCG
>NW_015560621.1:411362-423061 GCF_001515605.1 Sinocyclocheilus anshuiensis | reverse complement strand
CCTTTTTTTTTTTCATTTTTTTTTTTTTTTTTTTTAAACATGAGTCTTCCGGAAGCACAAAAGAAAGGATCTCCAGAAGGAATTACGGAAATAGACAGAAAATAATGAGCTTCGCTCTCACTAAGTGTTTTCCGCTGAAGAATTACAACGAGCATGGGGGCGACTCCTTAATTATAAGAGTAAATTAATTGCCAGGTTTTGTCTCCTAATAACACCATGTGGGAAATTGCAAACATTCGGATCTACATAATGAACGACCATTTAAAATCATGATTAAATAACATCATGCTACATCCTACGTATGTCCCTCGCCATCATTCATCATTTTCCTCATTCCTCTTCACTTGTTAAAAGCGACACCGTCAATCGAAAGTGCTGGATTGTCATCTTGTCTAGGTCCTTTAAGAGAGTACATCAAGATTACTCACTGTTTTCACTGTAAATCTTTGCTATTGTAAAAAGTGAGAATGGCTTTTGCCTGTAATTTATCATAGCTGTAAAGCAGAGGACAGGTTGAATAGCCCCCTGCTAGTTTTCATAAAGCAACAGAACGCTGATGCAATTTTCCCAGTAAATGTCTCTACCGTCGTTATTTGTCATGACACCGAAATCAGTTTAAGAGAAGTTAATGTAGATAAATGTTATGAATACAGTGACCCTAAAGACTATTTCGGCACTTAAGCCACTCTTAAAAATGCCTGAAAGCCATTGTATTGGAAAACAAAAATCAAGCCAATTAGCAACATGTTACTAAATGGTAATTTCATAGCATGATATTCTTAGCATTTACTTACCTTCGTTTCAAAACCTTGTGACTTACTTTCTTCTGTGGAACATAAAATAATATATTTTGAGAAAAGTCTTAGTGAAAGACCCCATTGAAAATCAGTGGGGTCCAGTGTAGTTTTGGTAGTTATGGACAAAAACATATGAAACATTCTGTAGAAGAAAGAAATTCATACAGGTTTCGAACGACATGAGGGAGAGTAAATAATAACAGGATTTTCATTTTGGGTGAACTATCCCTTTAATATTCACAAATGCATGCATAACACTGTCTGTGCATTATGGATACTGGATTAAAATGCATTATAAATACTGCATTTCTTCTTATCTACCTTTACAGTTTACCCATTGTGCTGTTTGAATAGCTGGATTGATGTATAACCTGGCATGTGTGACTTTAGGCATTTAGGATCTGTTGCCGATAATTGTGCCGGAGTTTAGCACATGCCGTGCGCGTCTGCGATGGCAGTTCAGTCAGAAGCTAGACTGAAAAGAGAGGAGGAACAGAGATAACCCAGTCGCTCTCTAACAGATGGACTAATAGCGTAATTAAGTAGTCGCGCGCCCGATTCCTGTTTACCGTCATGTTGCTAAGCAATGACATCAGCCAATCCCTCCATCCCTCCGTATAATCCTGCCCCCTCCTTCTCTCTCTCTCTCTCTCTCTCTCTCTTTCCCACATGCATTCATCCCGGTAACAGTCTTAGCATGCTGTAGTAGTCTGAGCGCAGCTCACAGGCAGACGGCATGACCTCAGTGTGCTGGAGCAGCCCACAGCCTCTCATGTAGCCCACTGCTGTGATCGCAAACACACACACACATGCACTTACACATCAAGACACACTCAGTTGCTCTTCAGGGACACTAAGAGATTACCAGAACAAGGAAGATTTTACTTTTGAAGGTTGTTTTTTTAATTTCATTTTCTTTATTTCTTAATTTTTTTTTTATTTTTTTTTTACTGTTACCCCCCACCCTTTGCCGGGTTCAGGGGTGGTGGCACATCCTCAAAAGGGCTGCATGAATGACACAACGCAAAGGCGAGAAGACGACCATCAGCATCCAGGAGCACATGGCCATTGATGTATGTCCAGGTCCCATTCAGCCCATCAAGCAGATATCTGACTATTTCCCCCGTTACCCACGGGGTCTCCCCCCCACAGCTCCCCTGGCCCTTAGCCGCACCGGCTCCCTGAGGAGCACCTCCACCAGCCAGAAGTCCGAGGGCCCGGCCACAGACCCCAAACGGGATGAGGACGACCTGGACCAAGCCTTCGGCGCCACCGCACTCGTGGCCAGCAAGAAAGAGGAAGAGCCAGACGTGGAAGGCTACGATTCGGACGACTCCAGTGAGTAGCTGTTTCTTACTCTGTCTTTGTGCCACTCTAGAATTGACAACTGTTGCCTCAGATTCCTCTACCTGTATGTTTTTATCCACCTGTATGAATGGAGCTCCACTTCTGCAGCTCTGATTGAATGCTTGGAAATGGCTTTGGTTTATGTAGCACGTGATTGTTTGGGTTCAGACAGACAACGGTTTGATGGGACACATGGGTTACGTCGAGCTTCTTTGTGACTCTCACCCTACTGTTTGTTTTTTTTGTTTTCGTTCCATTGATCGACACATCTTTAAAGCGGTTCTTGTGGGCATCAGGTGCGAGTCATCAGTCCTTTGTATCTATATCTGTAGAGCTCTTGTCTGTCCCAGATGTAAATCCTATTATGAACCTCGGCCTGCCTCTCCGTTTGGAGCCCGGTTTTCAATCATGGCAACCTGTAGACTAGATTAGATAGAGCCCTGCGGTCTCATGTGGTTATTTTATCATTATCGTGCTCTGTCTTAGATGGGGTTAATCCATACAGTGTTGAGCTCAACGTGTGTGCCTGAGCATGTGTGCTGATGGAAAAACAAGTGGCTATGACGATGCAACGATGGGGTCTAGATCTAATCCCGGATGGCTCTAGCATAGCATGCAATGATCTGTTGCTGACAGATGTTAACCTTTGACCCGCATGCAAGACTGAGCTGCACAGCAAAAATCTTTTTCTAAACCAATATTTTGTTACTTCAGGGAAATTTCTAAACATCCTTAAAATGAGATCAAATTACTTGAGAAGCCAGATCTGTCCAATTTAGTTTCAGTGCACCCCCTGTAGGTTTTGTTTAAAATAAATAGTTTACCCTAAAATGAAAACTCAACCTCATGTCGTTCCAAACCTGTATGACATTCTTTCTTATGTGGAACACAAAAGAAGATATTTAGAATTCAATGTCAATGGGGTCCAAAACAACACTGATCCCCATTGACTTGATTGTATGTACCAAAAACCAGAAACATTTCTCAAAATATCTTCTTTTGTGTTACACAGAAAAAAATAAAGTTATACAGATTGGAAACTGCATGAGGGTGAATAAAACTCATGTAAATGGTGACAGAATTTTCATTTTTAGCTGAACTATCCCTTTAAGCAAGACATATTGATGGGTAACAAGAAGAAGCAATCTGTAGCATGTTAACTGCCCAAAGATTATCTGAAGTGCATCTTTGTCCTAGTGTAATTGCATGCTTTGCTGTCAACTGCAGTAATCAATATCAATCGCTCATACGCAACACTCTGTCACAGGTTGACGAAATATGCCGGCCAATATAACCAGTCCTTCACCTTTCATGAGGCAGTGTAATGCATGTAGATATGCTGTATCTGCAAGTGCGATCGTTAAAGCAGAGGATTGTGGGACTGCGGTCTGGTGCGCCTGTGTTTTATGATGATAGATTAGCATGGAACTATTGTGCTGGGATTCATTGGTGTGTGGCTCTAAATCATAACCCTCTTCCTGTTCTCTCATTCTCGCCTGTTGTCTGAATCAGAATGCACATATTAGTTGCACAACAGAGAGACAAATTAAATCCTAACCTGACATGTTTGTTATTTGACTCATGAAATACAAATAAGCCAATTATACTAATTTGCCAGAGCATTTAATGGTTTGAATGTCTCACAGGTTGTTTAGCAGAGTAAGTTAGAGGAAGAAAATTGTCTATGAAGGAACATACTTGAAGCTTTGCTAATGCAACAGATGGTTTACAAGGAACTTCCACAAACATTTGGCGATGGCGTCTCTTCAGCTCTGCTGACAAACCATTTATGAGTTGAGTACTACAGGACAGATTGCAAACAGAGCAGTCTTCTGTTTCAGAGCTTAATTAAGAGCCGGATCCAAACAAATTGGACTTGAATTTTAGCTGAGCATTTTTGTCAGTTGCAAATACAACTGGTTGCTTCATCAGTACATAGTATCCAAGCTGGGAAGAATTAAAAATAAAATGATGAATTCCCATTAGGCTTCAAAGCCACTTACTAAATACCACCTGTTTGTCACTCATGCTGAAAGCCTTACTGACCTCTCGACTTGAATTAACTAAATACAGATGCTTTGGGAAAAACAAGCCACTTTGACTGATGCAGTCAACAAAATACCCATGAGTACCTGTGAGCCCTGTACCAGGGAGGCAGGTTCTTGGCGTTGTGTACCCCTGCTGTTTTCTGTGCACAGCTACTGTACATGCCATATTCCTGGTGGTATTTTACAAGAACAGTCTTCAGATTTTTAGTCGAATGGGGCATTCCCATTAACAGCCTTTTGAAGTGACCAGAAGTCACATTTGTTTTGAATGGGTGTTGCTGGATAGTCCTGCCTCCAAAATCACACCATTGCTTGAGCCATGTAGGGTTGCTCAAACGAACAAATCAATCTTTTGATAACACTTAAGGGAAGTCAAACAACGAATAACTTGCTTACATTTGTCTCTGCATATTACTATGGAACAGGAGAATATTAAAGCTTTAGTTCATCCAATAATGAAAATTCTGTTATCATTTACTCACCCTCATGTCATTCCAAACCCATAAAACTTTCGTTCATCTTTGAAACATGAATGCAGATATTTTTAATGAAACTTGAGATATTTCTGTCCCTCCATTGAAAGTCCACACAACCAAAACTTGATCTTGTAAACATCCTAAAAGTAATCTATATAGAGCCAGTCCCAGACTTCTGAGGGCCCTAAGTGAAATATCAAGGGGCCCCTGTCGGTGCGTTCATGAAAACCCCAAAATGACCCCCAACCCATTAATCTGTTCTTTCAGAGTAGTTTTATTCTCAACAAACAAAATTAAGTTGAAACAGTCAGTGATACAATAAAAAAGAAGAATATTTCAAATAATAGGACAAATCTAATAGAAGGATACAAATGAAATAATTTAGACTTACTATACAGAAATTGAACAGTAAGTAACCAAACGTAAAAATAAAACATGGCATAATCTTCGCCATATGAATTAAACATACATTGATTCTTATTAAAGTTATTCAGTGAAGAGCAGTAAATGATTCTCTCATTTTCTTTTGTCGTTTGATTAACATTAAATGACAGAGAGAGCAGCAAGTTTACTGGCTGCTGTCACTTAAGACCGAATAAACAGATCTATACTAACAAGCATTCAATTACTTTTTCCCAAGCTGTTTATGTTCACATAAGACATTACTGACTGCATTTAAGTGAAAATTTACCAAGATGGACATTTTGGCACATTTTTGTGTGAAATTGTCCATTTAAGCACATGCCTGAAGCCCAAAGTAGCCTATTCTTTCGCTATCTCGGATCGCGCGCACCGGAAGCCGCCTGGGGAACTGGGTGTCTTTCACAGCTCAACGCGCTTTTAACTCTTCTTTTTATGAAGCATGTCCGGCAGGAATTTGTATATTATAATACATGATTTGACTGAATCGTATGTTACGTAGAAAGGGTGACAGCGCAGAAAAGGAAATGGAACGGAATGTGTGTTTTCATAATCGATGGAAGCCAAAATCTAAAACGAAACTGAAACTCTATCACACAGGCCTAGTCATCAAATCATCTTTGAGAGCAAGGGGGGCCGGCACTGAATCCATATGAATCAGTGGTTTAATAAGTCTTCTGAAGATGTTTATACACATAAAGCACATCACTTAAGCTTGACATGAGAACCAATGAATTTTGTGTGTCAAGCAACCACGTTTGAATTTCCACAGGAACCAATGAGGTCAGTTGTTCTCACGTGTCAGCAAGTTTACCATTTTTAATGTGCACTATAATATTTATGTGTTTATCTCTCAGGTTTTTAATTAAAAATATCATATTTTGTCTTTTGAAGATGAATAAAAGTCCTATAGGTAAACTAACACTTAATATAAAAAATAAATAGTGGAGCTCTTCTGATGCAGGTGGATACAGCTGTTAGCAACCAACAGTACAGCATGTTGACCTCCAGAGATTTAGTCACTGTCAGTGTTAATGCACCGTTCAGCTGTAGAAAAAAACAGCAACTCTACAACTTTTCACTTTTCAGAGGCAACAAAAACGGTAAATTATTTTCCTCTGATCAATCCAACATGACCTTCTTAAAGGGTTAGTTCAACCAAAAATGAATATTAGCCCACAAATTACTCACCCTCAAGTCATCCTAGGTGTATATGACCTTCTTCTTTCAGACGAATCCAGTTGGAGTTATATTAAAAATTGACTTTGATCTTTCAAGCTGTTTAATGGAACTCAGTGGGTGTTGCAGTGCATCAGTCCAAAAGAAGTTAAATAAAAAGCGCCCATCCATAATAAAAAAGTGTCTCACACGGCTCCGGGGGGTGAACAAAGTCTTCCTGTAGCGAATCGATGCGTTTTTGTAAGAAAAATAACCATATTTAAAACGTAATAATTTAATCTAGCTTGTGCTCACTGTTGTAAACGGAAGCAGTTCTGGGCGGATGACATATGAGGTCGGCTTTGCATATGCGCTGCTCAGAAGTGACGCACGCGGAAGCGCAGGGGAGAGATCAAAACAAATCAACGGTCACTAATTAGAAGTACAAAACGAGGATTTGTAAAGAAGAATGTCGGAGGATTTCGATATAAGCCAAGAGGAGACTGGTTTACTTTTGCTAAAGTATGGAAACTTTGCTTCCTTTGTTCTTGTTAACAAACGTTGGTTTTCACGAAACTCACCGGCACATGCGCAATGCTGACCTCATACGTCATCCACCCAGAACTGCTTCCGTGTACAACTGTTGGCGCAAGCTAAAATAAAATTGATTATTACGTTTTGAATATGGATATTTTTCGTACAAAAACTGGACTGATGCACTGCAACACCCGCTGAGTGCCATTAAACAGCTTGAAAGATCAAAGACCATTTTTTATATAACTCTGACTGGATTCGTCTGAAAGAAGAAATTCATATACACCTAGGTGAGTAATTTATGGACTAATTTTCATTTTTGGGTGAACTAACCCTTTAACCATGCATAAACCTACTATATTTCTCTATTAGAAACTGAAATAGAGATGGCCTGAGATGCACAGAGAGATTATAAAGCAACTGTTAGTTTGTCTCACAGTTGCATAAGCGATTATGTTTCAGCATGGAATGTCACATGCAGCCGCATATTTTTGTTCAAGAGGATTAGCGGTTCAAGCATCATTAAATATACCTGGTTGAGCTGTGACACATTACTCTTGCAATTAAGACAGGCCATATACTGGGAAGTTGCACTAAATGTTAATTATTTTCTAGGTATTTGTCAATCAGACTGAAAGCAATCTTAAAGAGTTGTGTGTTCACCAGATACTCTACTTTGTTGGATTACATAACTGGAGTTTGTGAGTTTTTTTTTTTTTCTTAATTTGGTTTAACTCTGGGGTAGATGGACTTTTAAAGGATTAGTTGACAACACAAAATGAACTTGCAGACATTCTCCTTGTCATCCAGTAGACTTTAGAAAGACTGGTTTTAGTTTTTACAGAAAGCACTGGAATATACCCGAGGTTTAGCTGTGTTTGTGAAAACTCAATTGTGTGCTGATGGATTTGATTTCCAAATCAGTTTGATGATGACTTAAGTTCTTAGGATGGGAGATCCACCTCTAGCCCTTTTATGGCAATCCCAGAGTCACATTCACAATGGGAGCAAGCCTGTGGCTATAGTAATGGCACATCTCAAGCTAACAGTCCCATAACTCCAATGAGATCTCACTCTCCCACATGAACAAGGTGTCTGTAAGGATCAGAGAGGACACCCTCCAGCACAATGAGGACATCGTGTCCTTTTCTGTTTCCATGCTTCTCTTAGGAAACATGACAAATAGAAACATCTCCTTTGTGTTTTGTGTCATCATTTCAGATCAAATCCTCTGTGACAGTACTTCATAACAGATTTTGCTTCAGAAGCTGAAGTGGTAGCCTTATATGGTATCAAAAATTTAAAATAAATTTAAAAAATACGCATCTTGTTAAAAGAGAAAGTACGCAAAAACCACTCAAAGCATCCTAGAAACCACCCAAAGCATCCTTCTACAAATCCATACAGATGTACTAAACCAGAATGAAAGTTTTACCGCTGCGGATACCGCCGCATCTGCAAAATGCATTTGCAGCTTTTGACCACTGAAACCACAAGCTTCGAGAAGTTAACAGGTGAATGTATCAAAGCACATTTGGCAAGTAGCAGTCAACTTTGCCTTGCCAGTGGGCTAAATTTGACGATTGCAGTTGGCAGATAACCTAAGAAAAATATTGTAATTAAAATAAATCATATTCACAGAAGCAAATTTAGTACTTGTTAACTTATGTGCGTTTGTTATTTAGAACAAATTCAGGTAGCAAAATTATCAAGACTTCAATCCTGTGCTTGCGCTTTACACTTTGCTACACAGTACTTGACTGTATTTTAGATTTTTACACATTTAACAGATATATCACATGAATCATATGTTATATTACCTTAAAATAAAGAAAAGGTGGTTTACTTTGCTTTGGAGCATTAAAAGTGGTAGCCTGTTCGTACATGGATTTATATGCTAAATGTCAATATTGTCACATTACTTAATATTTGTCGCAAATACAAATGTTTGAAATTTACATTTAATAATTCCATATATAAAACAGCAATCATTTCTCCATGTCATGCTACTGTTCAAAAGTTTGGTAAGATTTTTTTTATTTGATAAAAATTCAGTAAAAAGAGTAATATTGTGGAATACAATTACAATTTAAAATAACTGTTTTCTATTTTAATATACATGTTAAAATGGAATTTATTCCTGTGATGGCAAAGCTGAATTTTCTGCAGTCATTACTCCAGTCTTCAGTGTCAAATAAACCTTTAGAAATCATTATAATATGCAGAATTATTTGTGTTCAAGAAGTACTCAAGAAACATTTCTTATCATCAATGTTGAAAACAGTTGTGCTGCTTATTTTTATCATCTTTTGATAAATGTAATGTGTCCTTGCTGAATAAAAGTATTAATTTCTTTCCAAAAAAAACTGATCCTTCTTACTGATCCAAAACTTTTGAAAAGTAGTGTACTTATAAGCAATAAATAATTTGATATGTGGTCTACTTGCCACACACACACACACTGTAGTGAGAACTCACTTTAGCCATTGCCATGTTGGTAAATTTGCACGATGAAGGCTAGACAACAAGTGTAGCATTATCTGATCTGTTTTTGTCAACTTGGATGTTAATTGATACAGAAAAGTGCAACACCAACTGAGCAGCCGCCGACTTAGTCCAATCAAATCACATCTGATCACAGGTCCATTAATGATGTCCCGTAGTGCAGCAGAGACGTGGAAGAGATTATGGGTTATTTTATTATTATTTTTATTTATTTATCTTTTTTTTTTTACTCTGAATATCACTCTTGTCATGCAATCCTAATTTTATAAATGCGAGATGAAGATGAATGCTTTACCCTAATTGAGACAGCCATTTGAAATTATCCTACTTATGTCTAAACTACATGCTCTTGGCCTGTGGAAACAAAGCACAGTACTTACAACTTGACAAAAATAGACATTGCGATTAGGTACAGTTTAATCTTTTGTTTAATCATGCCATTTTCATTGTCTGTAGTTGAATTGATGTCCACTATTATAATGCATCATCAGTTATTAGATATGTGTTATTGTAGCAATGCCTTCCTGTCACAGATTGTACAGTCAGTCCCTCTGACACATAAAGCGAAGGCACGCTCAGGTATAAGCAGGGGGAGGATTTCCTGAAAGCAGGCTACAACCTTCTGTCGAATCCTATTAAAGAGCCTATCTGCAAGCTGTCGTGAGATAACAGATAACGAGAGGAATAGACTGTATTTTTCCCTGTGTTTTTGCCATTGGGGTTTTCTAGATGGGGCTTGGCTATGAAAAAAAAAACATACCATTTACGTGGTAAGCTCAGGAGATGTATTATACACAAAAAACTACTGGGTTGTGGAAAACCTTTCCTTTCCTTTCTGGATCGAGTGGATAGATCGTGATGTGTCTGTCTTGCCATAAGTCCAGTCTGCCATCTGTGGCTAGCATTGATGGGGTTGTCTTGTTTTTCTGTTTGTGTCACGTCTCTGTGTGTTTTCAGAGAGCTCACTGACAGATGACAGATGCAGTTGTTGACAGACAGAGTGAAGAATGGAAACCTGCCATACAGTACATTGGTTTTAGAGATAATTAATAAAATTAGCTTTTTTAACAATAGAAAGGAACAGAAAGTAGAAATACAGCTGTACTAAAGCCCTGTGAGGCTTTTACCTTGAAGTGTTCAGCCTTTGTGTGTTGATGTTATTTAGTGAGAAGGCTGCTTTGAAGCATTTTTTTTTTCAGTCGCTCAGCAGCTGTCTTGTACCTCAAGTCAGGTATAGCATCTCTGTAATACTGTAATTTATCTTTATTTTCTTTTGCCACATTGGGTGAAAACGTACATTTTTAAGGTTTTGCTTTAATGCTCAGATCTCCTCCAGATATGTCAATTTTTCCTCTATCCACACGTTAAGACAGGATTAACTTTTATCTGACCAGCCGACTGTACGAAACCAGCCCCTGCAAACCCCCCAACCCACACACCTACACACTGCTCACAGGCACTAGACACTCAGTAAAACACAGCGCTGCCAACAATATAGGGCAATGTAAAGACTTCATAGGTTAAACATTTACATGAATAAAAATTGTTCTAAAGATTAGTAAAAATTTGTTAGCAGTGTTTTTGACACATTTAAAAATATGTTATTCCCCACATAACTTTTGGGAAATATCTGTGCTTTGCAGCATGTCCTAACGGCACAATGCAATTCATTTGTCTGTCCATACTGAAATCAAAAGTTAAAAAAAAAACTTATTTGTATAACACAAAACCGTCATAGCTAGAATATCACATCAGAACATATACTACCGTTCAAAAGTTTGGGGTAAAATTTTTCATGTTTTTGCAAGAAGTTTCTTCTGCTCACCAAGGTACTGTTTTAATATATTTTAAAATGAAATTTATTTATGTGAAGGCAAAGTTGAATTGTCAGCATCATTACTCCAGTCTTCAGTGTCACAATATCCTTTAGAAAACATTCTATATACAGTGCACAGCATAAATGAGTACACCCCCTCTGAATAAATATAAAAGATGTATTTTCTTAATGATCACTAATATAATTAATATAATTCATGGAAAGATGGCAAAATTTTAACATAGTAAACATATACTTAATAAAAACAACAAAATATATGCCAGTATTTTCTGTAAGGTAAGTAAATTAGCCAATTTTGTTTAAATGAAGGATTGCAGAAATGAGTTCACCCTAGATCTAATTCAGAAAATGTATAATATTCTAGTACTTTGTATGTCCTCCAGAACTTAAAGTATACTGCTCTGACACTTGTGTACAAGTTCATGACAAATTTTCACATCTGTCCTGTTTAACTCCTGGAGCACGACCTCCTTGAATGCTCTGATCTTTAATGGGGAGTGTTGCTCAGCTCCTCTCTACAGAATCCCCCACAGCTGCTCAAGAGCATTAAAGGGGTCATATGATGCTTATTTCAGTT
>NW_015560621.1:395762-411132 GCF_001515605.1 Sinocyclocheilus anshuiensis | reverse complement strand
TCCTTAAATGCCCTGGTCTTTAATGGGGAGTGTTGCTCAGCTCGTCTCTACAGAATCTCTCACAGCAGCTCAAGAGCGTTAAGACTGAGTGAAATGCATGTCCACTGAAGGATTTTCGCCTTGGGAGAATGAATATCTTCATTGTCATGCTGAAAAAATGCCCAGGCTAGTGTCTTCTTGTAGTGCTTTTAGCACCCCCAGTGTTTCCAAGCCCTCCTGCAATCTAATAAAGACATTAGAAAACAATTATTTTAGTAAATTGTTAATTTACTAGCCGTGTGTAAATACAGATCAACTGCTTGTGACAATTACATCTTTATATGTATTTGCCAAACTTATGAAGACAGTAGGGGCTTTTTCACCACGTAGTTGTAGGAACTCTGTTCTAGGAACTAGCCAGTAAGGGTCATTCCTAGAGAACCAATTTCTCCCTCGGGCCGTTTTCCTGGTTGCATTCGCACCAGCAGCAGGAACTCTGAAGCGGCCAACAGCGATGTCTTTTTATAATGGAGATGGAGATGTAAACGCACGATTTACGCGATTACAAGAGCAAAAAGTTGGGCTAAGAGACTAATTTTTTTATGACAGCTTGCAGTGTTATATATCATCGAAGCTGAGAAAAGAGCACAACACTGCAGACAACAGGTAAATGCCGTTATCGCTGTTGTAAATATGTTTACATGGCTTTGTGGCCAGTGTTTCGCGTGCGTTTGGTCAGTCAGCATACACTTAAGTCACTGATAGTTCCTATAGAACTGTTTTAGACCCTGCTCTGAAGTAGGAGCTAATTTAGTTCCTAGAGTTCCTAGAACTAAAACCGTTCCTAGTTCCTGCGGTGCGAACAAGTCAAAAAGTGGGTAGTTCCACAATTAGTTCAGGTACTATGAAAAGGTTCCCGCGGTGCGAAAGACCCTATTAAGTCGGAGTATGATTCAGTGGGCTATATAACACTTTTAATTGTCAGGAAATTACTTGTCTTTAAAAGTTTTGGTTCAATATACTTACTTACCTGTTGATCAAAAATAGCCTTAAACCTAGACACTTTTTTTTTTTTTTTAAGTTCATAAATTTCAGGAGGGTGTACTCATTTTTGCAACACAAAATTTTATCACTTTGATAAGAAAATCTTATTTTGCTGAATAGTAGCTTTCAGGAGGGTGTACTCATTTTTGCAACACAACATTTTATCACTTTGATAAGAAAATCTTATTTAGCTGAATAATTTTGTCATTCTTCTTTGGTAATTCATCAAGCAGGCTTGTTGGAACATTACATCTCCAAAGAACCCTAACATGTCTTCTAAGTAAAGAGTAATTGCTGAATTTGTTAAGTTTTAGAGGGGGTGTACTCATTTATGCTGTGCACTGTATGTATATATATATATATATATATATATTATTTCTTTATTTTTATTTTTTTGTGGAAACGGCAATACTTTTTCAGGACTCTTTGATAAAAAGAAAGTTTGAAAAAACAATGTATTTGAAATTAAAATATTTTGTTACAATGGTAGTCTTTTCTTATCACCTATAGGAAGAAGAGAAGGCATACATTTCACATACAGCTTGGCTATATGGTCATTTTATATAGCCAAGACATAAGTTAAGCAAGACCCTTATATACAGTGGGTACGGAAAGTATTCAGACCCCCTTAAGCAAATGGCTGCAATATAACAAAGAGTGAAAAATTTAAGGGGGTCTGAATACTTTCCGTACCCACTGTATACAGTCTAGTGTAGGCTAAACCAGGCTTTGTGCCAGTTGCTATATCTGTGAAATTTTCACACTCTTTCATAACCTAAAACAGGAATTCCTGAAGCCAGTCTGAGGTTTTCGCCTTTGTTACTATGGCAGCAGATAATTTGTTGAGTGCCACAAGGGCATAAGGTGAGTCCTAGAAATAATTTGAGAAAGCTGGTTTGGAGGGTGGAAAAAAAACTTTGTTAGCTGTTTAAATATATTTTCTATCCTTAGTTGTAAACAAATTTACTGAAACCTTGTCACATTACTGGAAATAAGCGTCAGGAGAGTTTTATGTGACTCATAATGGCAATTGGGACAGAAAAAGAATATGATACTCTTTTCTTTCTTATTGCAGATTAAATTTCACTCTTCAAATATTGTCATAATAACTGATGTTCGATTGTGTGTGGGTATGAGGTGAATAAATGCACTTTATATATAAACTTCAAGCACTCACACTAAATTATTGTGCATTGTGAGTAATATCCAATGGAGGAGAAAGAGTGAATTCTTACTTCACATGCAAATTGTTGCAGGTTCAAATCCCACATTAGCACATTTTGATTTATACTTTTGTAATCAACAACAAAAATCAATTATTTGCCAGTGGATGTATAACAGGAACAAGATCTAATCTAACTTCATTAACTCAAAGCAGTGGTGACCTCGACTTTTCTGTGACAGCTTTACTTGAAGGAATAGTTCACATAAAATGAAAATTTCATTTAATGTACTCAGGCCTTCTAAGATGTAGATGAGTTTGTTTTTTAATCGGAACAGATTTTGAGAAATTTAGCATTACATGACTTGCTCACCAATGGATCCTCTGCAGTGAATGGGTGCCGCCAGAATGAGAGTCCAAACAGCTGATTAAAATATCACAATATTTGTTTAGAACTGTTTTTGCTTGTAAACTGTCACGCCATTGGACTGTTCTGTGTGTTTGTTTTGGTTCCCATGTGCTCCTTGTCGTTGTTTTCCCCCGTGTTTCTCTATGCCCTTATTTGGTTGTTCCTGTTCCTGTCCCTTATTGAGTTCCATTTGTTTCAGCTGTGTTCTATTAATTAGTCTCGTTTAGTTGTGTATTTAAAGAGAGTTCTGTTCCTGGTTTCTTCATCTGGTGTCTATTGTCATTTCCCAATGTTACTTTGGATTCCCTTTGGTTTTTGTAATTAAAAGTCTGTTTTTGAGCTATCTCCTGCGTGTCCTCGTCTCCTCGCTCCACGCTCGCTTTGATGTGTGACAGAACACCAGACCTTACTAAGATGGCTGAAGCTGAGGATCGGCTGTGGTGCCTGCGTCAGAGTGGCCACCCTTTGGAGAGGTATGTGGAGGAATTTCTTGAGCTCTCTAATCGGGTGAGCTGGCTCGACGCTGCTCTCGGTACCTTTTTTCAGCTGGGGCTGGATGATTGTTATTCGCTGCGATTTCCCCGTGTGTGATTTTCCCTTGATCGAGTTGATTAATCTTGTCCTCTATTTAAATGGTTCCGAATTAGAGGTAGAAGTTAAGTGCTATCCAGCCCCTCCTGAAAACTACAGGGCCTCACCAGCTCACCCCACGCCGGGACCCTCCACATACCTGGCCAATGGCTGTGACCACCCATCATCTCCTGTGCTCCCCCGTGCCCGTAAATGGAATTCGAACAGCACAACAACGGCCAAAGTGACCCCGCCTTGCGATCTGTCAGGTCAGTGCTAAAATCCACGTCACTCCCTCTATCTCCAGTTACAAGGTCCGTCCCAGTCCCTCGTCCAGAAACGCCGGCCGCTCCATTGTCAAGCCCGCCGGATGCCCCAAAGTCAAAATCGCGAGCCGCTCCGAAGTCAAGCCCACTGGCCGATGCTTTCTCAAGGCTGCCGGCCGCCCAGCACTCAAGCCCAGAGAAACGGGCGCCAGCTCATGTCCCCGAACTCCTGGATATGGCGCTTCCTCCTGAGTTCTTGGCCCCATCCTCTCTCCAGAGTCCGCTCCAGAAAGCTCTCCTTCGGCTCCTGAGCCTCCTTCGCCTCCGCTGGTCCCATCCAGCCCTCCTTCATCTCCTGAGCCTCCTGTGTTAGAGAACTCCACTCCTCCAGAGTGCCCTCCAGTGCCCGCTCCTCCTGAGCTCCCTCCTGTGCCCGCTCCTCCTGAGCTCCCTCCTGTGCCCACTCCTACTGAGCGCCCTCCTGTGCCCACTCCTCTAGGGTCCATCCTGGTTTATAGACCCCTGATTCACCCAAGGAATTTTTTTGGGGGGGCTATGGGGTTCCGGCAGTAGAGGCTGGCCCGAGTGCCAAGGCCACGGAGGCCGCCCCGCCATGGCTCCCTGGACTGCCTGTTCCGCCATGGCCTCCTGAGCTCCCTGCTCCGCCATGGCTCCCCGAGCTACCTGCTTCGCCATGGCTTCCTAAGCTGCCTGTTACGCCATGGCTTCCCGAGCTCCCTGTTCCACCAAGGCTCCCTGAGCTCCCTGTTCCGCCATGGCTCGCTAGACTGCCTGTTCCGCCATGGCCTCCTGAGCTCCCTGATCCGCCATGGTCCCCTGAACTGCCTGATCCGCCCTGGAGGCCTTCCTTGTCCCCATCCTGCCCCCCCTCGGTGGAATTGTTACGGCGCGGGCTGCGTCCTTCCGGGAGGGGGGAGTTTCATTGGACTGTTCTGTGTTTGTTTTGGTTCCCATGTGCTCCTTGTCCTAGTTTTCCCCCCATGTTTCTCTATGCCCTTATTTGGTTGTTCCTGTTCCTGTCCCTTATTGAGTTCCATTTGTTTCAGCTGTGTTCTATTAATTAGTCTGGTGTCTATTGTTATTTCCCCATGTTACTTTGGATTCCCTTTGGTTTTTGTAATTAAAAGTATTTTTTGGAGCTATCTCCTGCCTCTCTTCGCTCCATGCTCCCTTTGATGTGTGACATAAACAGTGCTTGATCTGTGCACATTTCTCTCCTGATTCAGACAGGATGACTTTTTCAGTGGAGAAAGCAGTATTACTGATATAGGACGCTAGTACTAGTAAATAATCAGTTTGTTATAAATGCAACTGTTAGGTACAAAAGTAAGCTTACACACAATTTTCGTAATTTAAGTGTATGAACAATCAGAAATTTAAGGCGACTTGAAATGTATCTTGATTACGCTGAAGGTAATGTAACATTTAGTAAACTGTTTAAATAGTATTTAGTATGGACTATTTTAACAGTCTCCAGCAAAGCCATTACAGCTCCACGATCCACTAGAGCTTCCCTTACTAATCCTCTCAGCTTCAGCCAAACCACTGGAGCTCTGGTTGGACACTAATGGTGTACGGTGAACTCAACCACCGCACATAGATACTTCACTCCCAGTCCCTGAAGGGAAATCCTCTCTTATGTTTGTGATCCAGTGATTAAGGGTCTGACTGGCAGAATATCATTCAGGAGGATGTGATGTGAGATGAACATGAGGGCACTTCATTGAGTCCTCCCCCAGATCACTGTTATCAGAGAGAATGTTGGATGTGGTGAAAACCTTATGACCCTTTGAGTGAGTGCTAAGAACCAGCTCTATGTTACGTGCCTTAGGTATTGAGGTGACTTGAGGCATCATGAGCTTTTCTTTCAAGATATGTTTTTAGCTAATCCGTACTTATGGTGGATGGATTTCTCCAGATCTTCACATCAGATCTTCTAAATCTTGAACTTTTAGAAGTGGTACTTGCTGTGTTTATAATTTAATACATTCAAATTCAAATGCCTTTTAAACTGACATCATATTTTTATTTTCCCTCAATAACCGTTGATACCTAAAGAACATACAGTTCTTGAAACTTCTGGAATCACAAAATGTATTTAATTTATCAATACTCTGTTTCAGTGGAGAAATATTGGATATTGCACGGACTTTAAGTGAAAAATGATAAGAACCACTGGTGTAGATCATTCATTACAGTCTAAAATTCAATGATACTATTAACAAGTGCTGGCCTTGCTTCTCAGGCAAAACCTGCTGTTATTCCACAGTTTTAATTCACACTTAGGCCTGTAATTAGTTTTCTTCCTGGGCTGGTTCATTTCTGCATTCAGATATTCTCCAGTGAATTTGTCTGTAGAGTTCTTTCACAAATCAGCATGGTTTGAAGGCCACATGTGGATAAAGTGTTTATTCTTTTTGAGGTTATGACTTCAAGACCGAGTCAAAGATTAAAAATGAAGACACAGTGAGAGACCTCTACTCTGCTGTCATTATCCTCTCTGCAACATTCAGAAAGCCTCTCTAATGGCAATACACACCCTTTTATATAATACTCTCTGTGCCCATGGCTCTGTAGGATTAGAGCATTGTGTAATGTGTCATATGTTAGTCTTCAACCAGCTCCTCTCTAGACAGGCTGAGCTGTTTGAATGTTTTTTCTTTCAATCTCCCATAATGCACAGCTCTTTAAATGTTATACTCTTACTGGGGCGTCCAGTGAAGTGCTCTGTATGCCACTTCTGTCATGTCTCAAATATGTGATGAAAGAAGCCTTTGGCTGTAAAGAACAGATCAGCATTCAGAATTTCCCACATGAAAAGTAATGTAAATAGTGCAATATCCAAAAAAGAGACGAAATCTCCCCTCTGAAGTCATTTCAACTCAGACCAATTTAACCTTATTTTAGGGATTTGTGATAAATCAGTGTGTTTATGCTCTTATAAT
This sequence comes from Sinocyclocheilus anshuiensis, assembly GCF_001515605.1. Lineage (NCBI taxonomy): Eukaryota > Metazoa > Chordata > Actinopteri > Cypriniformes > Cyprinidae > Sinocyclocheilus > Sinocyclocheilus anshuiensis. Next base: position 404,736 of record NW_015560621.1, on the reverse strand, counting down.
ACTGTTTAATGAAATATAGTGTATGGACAAAAGTATTGGGACACACCTGAATTCAGGTGTTTCAGTCAGATCCATTGCCACAGATGTAACATCAAGCACCAAGTCAAAGTCGTCAAACACCTTTGCCAACTGGAACGGATGAAGTGGATTGCAAGCCAGACCTTCTTATCCAACATCAGTGCCTGAATTCACAAATGCTCTACTGGATGAATGGACACAGAAATTCCCACAGAAACACTCCAAAATCTTGTGCAAATCCTTTCCAGAAGACTAGAGGCTGTTATAGCTGCAAAGGAGGGACAAGCTCCATATTAATGTCTATGTATTTAGAATATGATATCATTAAAGTCCCCGTTTTAATTATCAGGTGTCCCAATACTTTTGTCCATAGTTGGCTGAAGCTGTAAAATCTCTGAGCCAGATCTTTAGAGACGCTTATCAATGAGGTAACACAGTCCTGAGCCAAGTAGTCCTGCCAGGTGTTTGTTGATACTACACATTAGATCTGATGCTTGATTTTATCCATACGTATAGCTGCTTCTTTGATAGATACATTTGAGCTTTATGCCAAGTCATGACAAATAACTGTTAAAGATATCATGTAGTTCAGTATTTACTGCAGGCATTATTCTATTTCTGGCATATTGAAGTAGATGAGTGGATCTCTCTTTATCGTTGATAGGCAGAGGGAGCCAATAACCAGAGTAACAGACGGGATTCTTATATGGACATAATGTGAAACTCAATCAAGATTCATTTATATTATCTAATCGGAGTCTGCGGTCTGTTCTGACAAGACGTATGGCCACCTGTGGGCTTTTTTTATTGGAAAGTCGAGACATCTGCATACCATGCTGTAACATGGTATCATTCTACATCGAGACGTGACATGCCTGTGAATATTCATTCAATAGCTAAAAATTGTCATACATTATTCATGCACCTTGTTGATTCTGTATGGATTTTGTGCTATATGCTTATGTAGCTACTAAATGTAAGTGAAAACTCATTTGTCTTATTTTAGGAGTGTAATGTGATCCTGATACTACTCGATTTTACCTTATATAACATCTACAAGCAGAAGCAGGTTTTGAATGAGGTGAGTGTCATCATACACCAGAGCATTTTGATCCTCCACTTATCCTCATTTCTGTTGCCTCAAATGGAGAAAGCACAATGCAACCTGACGAGAAAGTTGTATGTGAGAAGTGAATCTATCACTACTGTGTGCAATGTTAATGCTCAAAAGGGTCTTTCTTGCCCTGGCTTAAAATGTGCCCAAATACACTATGGGGTCCCGCTTGTAAAATAAAGCATGTTACATTTACAGTTTGATGAATATAAAAAACCTAACATTTTTAAAATAAATGTCAATTTTAATTTGCATATCATTTAGGTGCATATTTAAGATTTAAATGTAGCCTACTATCATTCAAAAGTTCAGGGTCAGTAATTTATTTTAAATAAATTAATACATTTTTACTCAGCAAGGATATGTTAAATATAGTAGAAAAACAGTAAAGACATTTAAAATGTTACAAAATACTTTAATTTCAAATAAATGCTGTTCTTTTGACCTTTCTATTGATCAGAGAATTCTGGAAAAAAAATGTATTTTTGTTTCTACAAAAATATTAAGCAGCGCAGCCATTTTCAACATTGATATAACAATGATTTTTGAAGGACCATGTGCCACTGAAGACTAGAGTAATGGCCGCTAAAATTCAGGTTTGCCATCAGAGGAATAAATTGCATTAAATTGTAATACTATTACTGTTTTTACTGTATTTTTGATCAAATAAATGTAGCCATGGTGAGCATCAGGAGCATTTATAGCCTGGGGCACAATAAGTTTCCCCATATTTTGATATTTCCCCATATAACAATATATTGAGATATTGTCAGGAAAAATCCTTTTCAGGTCAACATGCAGTATTATCCACCATCAGAGACCGATTTATCCATTATATTTTACTGTAGCACAGCGGTACTTAACTATAAAAAGGATCTAGTGACGACCCTGGTGAGCATAGGAAACTTTCACAACATATAAAAAAAGAAATATTTTTGAGTGGTAGTATATATTTGAGAGCTTTTAATATTTATTATACCATAAATGTATAAAAAATGAGATGTCTGAATGCTGTCTTAAAAATTTAAATCTGGTGAAATTAAGCTGCTTTGCTATAATTTACAGATGCTCTTCAAAATGTTGTAAAAAAAAAACTGTATGAGAAAAGTCACTGTTAAGAGGAACAATTTAAATTTGATCCAAACAAAGAAATAGTAAAAACTGATATGGAAAGATTTTTCTGCATGGTTGGTTGGTATAGTGCCTTTAGAAACCTCACTATTAAGGCTCATTAGCTCTCTAGTTCATTAATGTATAATCACATCTGAACTCTAATTAGTCCTAATGATGAGTGTGTGTGTGTGTGTGTGTGTGTGTGTGTGTGTGTGTGTGTGTTTGTTTGTTTGTTTGTTTGTTTGAGAGTGAGCGGGAGCTCCTCTATTGATTGCCATGTGTGACAGCATGTGTGGCTCCTCTTCTCCCTGCAGAGGAGCAATACAGATACCAGTCTGTCTCAGCATAAATGTTTCTTTCTCATGCTAATCAGAAAGCAGGTCCTCTTTACCACATACTTAATTTAACACAGTATAACAATGAATGAAAAATAGGCATAAACATATGAATAACAGATCATTTAACTTGTTGATTTTTAACCTTATCAACTGGTGGAATATCTAATTAAAAACCACTCACAAGGTTTAAAAGTGTTGAATCTGTTCTTTGCAATGCATATAGGTCATCTGATCACCTCATAACGTCATAAGTACTACTTTTTAATTTGCTTACAATTTCATATTTGTGAAATATGATCATATAATAATTACAGGAAACCAGTAAAAATATTGTATATTTTTCTCTTTATCATATCTTATTGTATACCATTTACAAGTTTGGGGTCTGTAAGTTTGTTTATAATATTTTTGAAATAATTGTCTTGCTGCATTTATTTGATAAAAAATATAAAACAAATAAAACATTTTTTTTTTTTACTCCAGTCTTCAGTGTCACACAGTCCTTCAAAAACCTACAAAAGTGTAAGTGTAAGGCAGACTGAATGGCCCCTAAATCATAAAGCTTTCTTTATACATGGAAAAAAGGGTCTTTGCGTTGAAGAAAAAATACAAATAACTAAACAAATTTGCTATAAATGACAAGCTGAAATTAGTGGATTTAATTCAACTCCGTATCGGTATAATCAAATTTTCCCAGGAGTGGCGAATAAGACATCAGCCACATTTCTTCTGAAAAAGCCTGGAAAATCTATATATAAAGCTATATATATATATAATCTGTATCGACCACTGCGGCTGGGCTGGGTGATAAAAGATTCCGGTGCTAATTGTCTTTTTCCAGAAATGTTTACTAAAGGAGGGGGAAGAGTCATCTGGTTCCATCCTCCATTGCAGGCTTGTCAGGAGTCCTCCCCCTCTTTAATCATCTCTCTCACACACACACACTTTCTCTGTTCTCCTTGGTTTGGTCTCTGACAGAGACACACAAACACAGCAGAAAATTCCTGCTCATGCCTAAAACTCAGAGCCAAAGCTCTGGAAATGGCCTCTTTATTTCTGCTGTAATTTGACAGATTGGCCACCTTTTACGATTCAAGGTTATTTTGACAAGCACTCTACAGATAGAAGATGTTTGCTGAGTAGGTGGAGGGGACGCTGTTATTTCACACACACTTTTAAACACAAAATGTTACTAACTGTTTCTGATGTGTCATTTTATTTTCCTGTGAATCATTAAAATGATTGGTTTGTTTTTCAGTTTGATGAATTTTCTAATATATATTTGGGGATTATGAAACGGATGCAGCTTATTTGACAAGATGTTGCTAAGCTACATTTCTGGAGAGCTATAGAAGAGATTGATGGCAAGACAGATGTCATGGTTGATAATGGAGACTTATCTAAATTGCCAGGCTTAGTGAAGAGAAAATACACAGATGCTGTAATGTTGTAGTGTATAGCATCTATGTCAATACATTCAACTCCTTCCTTTTACATCCATAATATCCCAGATGAACATGTTATTGCTCAGATGTGGCTCTTTCAAGCACTCATGTACTGCAGCTAGACTTTTGACTAGGTCTTGTCCACTTCACAGCTTTAGTCTGCTTGTTTTTACATACCATTCAGACTTACCGTATTGACCCGAATATAAGACGATGTTTTTTTCTTGGAAATACATCTGAAAAAACGCGGTCGTCTTATATTCAGGGTCTAGACTTTGACATGTCAATAATACACCCACAACAATAGGTGGCACCAAATACGCATAAAACGAGTGTGCCATGAAATACGTAATGTAATGTGTGTTGTAAAGATCGCGATTAAAAACAAAAGAATAAGAAAACCTTACAGCTGCATGAGTCGTGACTATCAAGTTAGCCTGATGGGACCAAACACCCTTTGTGATTTTAAAACGTAAGACAGTACCCAGATTTGAAGACTACAGTAAGATTTAACTTCTACTGTTAATAAGATTTTGGTAGGCTACTATTAGATGGATAGCCTAAATGTTCTAATTCAGATGTTCTGTTTGTTTGTTTTTTTTGTTTGTTTTGTGGTATATCAAAGTGTATATTTTTAAATGTGATTGTTGGTACATTTTACCAGTTTTTACCATACTTTCAAAACAAAAATTAAAGGGGTCATCCAAAAGGTACATCTGGAAAAAGGGGGGTCGTCTTATAATCAGGGTCGTCTTATATTCGGGCCAATACGGTACTTGAAATGAACAACCCAAACTAATTGGAAAAATGTGCAACATTTTGATACAATTGGCACGACGCTTTCAAAGAAAGTGAACTGTTCAGTGAGTGACGCTGAAGGTGCATTCATTCAGTTTTATACAAAAAAAATGAATGAACACTAATCTGGCAGCGTTTTTCACACTGGTCATTGTATGTATCGCAGTAATTCAGAAATGAAGTGTCCAGTGAGTGGCGGTAAAAGGTTAATGTTCTGTCATCATTCAAAATAAAAAAAAACTACCCTAATCCTAAGCTACCAAGCAAGTTTACTGCGTCAGAAAAGCCTTATATGCGGAACTGGTTATGTGATGTGAACATCAAAATGTATTAGTTTACAAATCATGGGCTATGATTAAAGTTTTTTTGAGGTCATAACACAGTATTGTGCAAGGAACCACATAAAAATGAGTTTTTATTAATCAATAATCTGCCCTTGTAATCATAATTTGTGGGAAAGAGAATAAAAGTTGTTTTACTGCTACTAGTGTTCATATCAGGTGGAAACTGCAGTGAATTGTATTAATAGGTAAGTTGTGGGGGTTTTTTTCTTCTAATATGTAGGTTTTTCAATGAGCCTATGTTGGAAATGAATGACACCACAATAATCGACTGATGTGAAAAAAACTGTACAATTGTGAAGTTGAGCCGAAACCATAAAATAAATTAGTTGAAGATGTGTGACTTTGAAGTTCTAATTTATGTACATCTAATATTAATAATTAATTAATACATTACCACTATAACTTAAAATATGTAGTTTGTGGACATGGTGTTTGCAAAGTGCCTCAAACAAAAACTCCCAAGTAGCTTTCAAAGTTATTTTATAGTCCAGATCATTTGATCTTGGGAAAGCATGACAAGAAATGTTCTAGTTCATATTGAAATGCGGACATTGGTATTTTTGCCAGTCTGAGTACAGTTTAGGTCATTGTTGAGATCTCTTTTAGATCTCTAGAGGAGACTTTCTGGGGCTTAAGCCAAACATCTCATTTGCTCTTTCATCTCATTGCTATCTAGGAAAACAGTTGAGATATAAAGTCATTTTTCTTTCCTATGGGTTCTCACATTCTCTTTATTCTTGGCAGTCGGTCTTGTGTCATTCTTTGATTCATTGGTCTGCCCTTCCCAAGACACACATTGAGTATTAGACCTCTATCAGCAATGCAGGCCGTTGGGCCGCATCAATCCCTCGATAGAGGACGGAGCGTCGCAGACATGCTCCAGACAACAGAAGAAGGGCTGGGTTGTGTCTGCTCTTCCAGGCCATCTCTCATTTACACAAAAACAAACCTTGCAGTAGAGGATGAGGAATATTTTCATCTCTAAACAAAGGCAGATGGATGTCTAGATTTTTTTGTGTCCCATTATGTCAGAGCATGAATTATTTTTCTGTTGAAATATTTTTATTAGGAATTCAGCAGGAAATCACTTGCAACTACATTTTTTTTAAATGCAGACAAATAAAACAATTGCAAACAAATTACATTCAACTTACATTTTAAGAGACATACATGATATACAACAGAAATAACTAAACAGAAAACACATTGAGTATGATTTACTTTTCATTTAAGGAGGATGTCTCAGTAATTCACATACATACAGCAATACAAATATTCATTAACATTTTAGCAGCAACTAATAGAAACGGTGTAATTTCCTCTGTACGAGCAGTCGAGACTCCCACAGTTTCTCTGAAATGAGGATCCTAGACATTTCTTAGAGCCCTTCATATGTAGCCTATCAACAAAACAATACAATAAACAAGATGCCACACAGAGGCCATTATAAATGATTCCTCTATATGTTTTAGAGCACCACAGTTGCCACAGGCATTTTCAATTTCAAGTTTTTCCAAGGATAACAGAAGGTCCATATATTACTTCCTCCTTTCGCTCTTTCATTCTTTTTCTTTCTTTCTCTTTCTTTCTTTCTTTCTTTCTTTCTTTCTTTCTTTCTTTCTTTCTTTCTTTCTTTCTTTCTTTCTTTCTTTCTTTCTTTCTTTCTTTCTTTCTTTCTTTCTTTCATTTTTAGATATTGCGTATTCTGCCTCCCATCTATTCCAATTCATTCCTTTGTTTAAAGGTGCATCTGTAATAAAGGTTTAACACATTTACAAAGAACTTAGTGCTTTGAGAGAAATTATAGTACATTAATGTTTTAATGTTATGTACACTCCCGAGTCCAAGGCAGCTGTCATATCAACCAGCACAGCATAAAGAAATTTGACTTGAACCTTTAACAGTGCTGCTATTTGGCACTGTTTTGTTCTGTATGTCTAGTCTAATTTGTCATGCCCTCTGTCATTGCCTGAGTTACATCATACAGACACATATTGACAGGTGACATCCCATTCTAATAAATACCCTCTCCGCACATGTTTTGTTTCACTTTTATTCAGCAAGTATGCTTTAATTTGATCAAAAATTCACCATAAAACATTTTTAACAGTGCTGCTATTTGGCACTGTTTTGTTCTGTATGTCTAGTCTAATTTGTCATGCCCTCTGTCATTGCCTGAGTTACATCATACAGACACATATTGACAGGTGACATCCCATTCTAATAAATACCCTCTCCGCACATTTTTTGTTTCACTTTTATTCAGCAAGTATGCTTTAATTTGATCAAAAATTCACCATAAAACATGTATAATATTACAAAATATTTCCATTTCAAATAAATGCTGTTCTTTTGAACTGTTTCCACAAAAATATTACTCAGCACAACTGTTTTCAGAATTGATAATAATAAGAAATTATTCTTGAGCACCAAATCAGCATATTAGATTGATTTCTGAGAGATCATGTGACACTGAAGACTGAAGAAATGACAATGAAATTTCAGCTTTGCTATCACAGTAATAAATTATAATCTATAATATATATTCTGTTTGTACTGTATTTACTGTATCTAAAAGATTCTATACTTTTTTTGTTTTTTTGGTCGAGTGAGTGTTTTTGTGATGAATTATGCATGAATAATAAATGAATGAATAAATGCAGCCTTGGTGAGCATAAAACCATTAAAAATCTTACTAACCTGAAACTTATGCACTCCAAATTCTCTTGAACACATCTGCTAGGCCACAGCTTTAGTCTACATTTATGCAGACAGATCTGCTTTTCCTGGTAGAGAACCACCTATTACACAAAAAGAGACTGTCTCTCCCATATTTAAAGCAACCAACTTCAGTTTCTTTGTTTTTACATGCTGTTTAAGGGCAGAGATAATTTATATAGTTTATATCTAAAACATATAAACTATATACGGGAGGAGGATTTTTTTTTAAACTTCTTCAGCAGAGTGTCAGTCTCCATCCGGCTGTACAGAAAACTAATCAAACAAACAAAATTGGTGGAAATGTTCTTCCTCAAAAGCACACATTATATCAACCCGCTATTTTGTAAACACAACTTCATATCCAGGTGAAGTGATAAAACCCTGTCCACCCAGATTCCTAGAAAGCCAGCCAACCAGACTGAAACAGCCTAGTTTTCCTGTAGCTCGGGCAGTTTTGTGTGCCGTCTGCATCAGATGGTCAGTGGGTGGTCCGTAGGCGGTGCTGTCTGAGGCTGAATCTACCTTTGGTCCTGCTCTGATCAGTCACACCATAGCTGTGTCCGGCCTCTCTTACAGCCCGAGCACATATCTAACCTTTCATCAAAGTGCCTGTCAGGCCGTCCATTCTGGTAGGGCAATTACATGACAAGGACACCGATCGCAAGCACGTCTATCCGTCGTGACAGAGATAAGAGATGGTATTATGGCAAGGATTGAGCGCTTCCCTTCTGTGTCCATATGGCTAGCTTCTGTCCTGTACAGTAGTAGTTTTTGTGTTCATGGGCTGTTCATACACGGTTCTTCACAGATTCATGAATACCCATATGTGGGAGCATGTATCATAGAAATGCGGTCTCACTGCAGTGCCTCAGCCATGCTGTTTAATTCAGTTATTTGTTGTTCATCTCCTGTGCCGCCCTCGCCATCAATAAGAAAATCATTAGAGTCTTTGAGCAGACCTTTGTCTCTCAGGGTGTTGATAGAGAGCAAGACTAATGGATGCCAGGCTTAACTGCAATCACACTGGGGCCCTGCCACAAATGAATCTCTCTGTCTCTCTCTCTCTCTCTCTGTCTCTCTCTC
>NW_015560621.1:395297-395638 GCF_001515605.1 Sinocyclocheilus anshuiensis | reverse complement strand
TGAATCTCTCTCTCTCTCTCTCTCTCTCTCTCTCTCTCTCTCTCTCTCTCTCTAATATATAGACCATAATTTATCTGCTCTTCATATCTGCATCATATTAAAAAAAATATATATATGTAAGATTCATTGTTTTATTCATTTCTGTTTTTTTTGTGTGTGTGCATGATTAAAATGCAGTGGTTGCCTCTCATTTTAAATGGAAAGAGCACAGACAAAGCCGTAGTTTGTTTATATGAAGAGATTTATTTTATTTGTGTTACTTACTTACTTATTTATTTGATTTGGGGCTTGTTTTAAGATTTCAATTTAGTTTTGTTATTTACATTTACATTATATTTAAA
>NW_015560621.1:394770-395228 GCF_001515605.1 Sinocyclocheilus anshuiensis | reverse complement strand
TTTAAAAAATAAAAAAAAACCGTGAAGCGAATCGTGAGTTGAGTGAATCGTTACATCCCTAGTGTGTGTGTGTGTGTGTATATATATATATATATATATATAATTACTTTTTCTGTTCAATCTCCATTCCTAGATTGAATATTTGAACATTTAATGATGTTTCTATTGAAGTGACCAAATAGTTATTTTAAAGCTTTTTGTTTAGTTCTGTTTTGTTTTGTGTTTTGTTAAACCTTTGTTTTTGTTTTTGCGTTTTTTGTTTTGTTTTGTTTTGTTTTGTTTTTTTGTTTCTTTCTTTAAAAACAACTTTTGTTCAGTCCGCATTTTTAAATTGAATGTTTGAACAGTTCATATTTCAAATAATCTAATAATGTTTCCACTGAAATGGTTAAAGGGGTCATATGATGCGATTTCAATTTTTCCTTTCTCTTTGGAGTGTTACAAGCTCTTGGTGCATA
>NW_015560621.1:383718-394253 GCF_001515605.1 Sinocyclocheilus anshuiensis | reverse complement strand
ACATTTCATTACAACAAATACACAAAATAATGTTCTTTTTAGCAACATCATATGACTCCTTTAAAGTAGTTTTTAATTAGCGGCGCTTGCTAAGTCAAGCATCGCTATTATTATTGCTAAACTGTAACCCTAAAGGCCCGTTCATACCAAGAACGATAACTATAAAGATAACGATATTATCGTCCACACCAGCGAACGATATCGTCTGTTTATTGTAAGCGCACGTTCGTCTGCCGCTTTAAATTCTCGAGCTCGTGACAGCAGGGTTGAATCTGATTGGCTGTCAATATTTTTATCGTTCATCAGCTGGAAAATATCGTTCTGAAAGTGATTCCAATTATATCGTTTCTCTGTGCCTTTATCGTTATAGTTGTGGTGTGGACTCTGCTATTCTTTAATATTGAGAACAATTTTTAGAACTATATATTTATCGTTATCTTTATAGTTATCTTTCTTGGTGTGAACGGGGCTTAAGAATCAAGCTTAGGTGCATAAATTGCCCTCACCGTTTGTGCTATGAACAAATAACACCTTAAATTGTGCAGTTTATTGAGGAAATGTGTACTGCTGAACTTATTTTCACCTGGCAGCAAAAAAAAAAAGCCTTATAAATTTAAAGGAGAGACCTGAGCCATATCTACAATATCATAGACTTGAGTATATGCTCTGTTGACTTGATCCAGTAAGCATCCATCCAGAACACCCTAGCAACCATATAGCAACCACCCAGAACACCTTAGCATAATGATGGTAAGTTTTGCACCAAACACCACTCATATCTTTTTCAGAGAGTGTGAAAGTGAAGTTTACTGTTATTATTTCTGTAATTTCCTGGGTTGTTATTCGGGTAGACTACTCAAATTAAAAAGACGCGTTTGAAGAAGAACTCACTCTGATTGTCGACAGATATGTATTTTAAACCTCATCAACAGGAATCTCTGAAAGTCAAATGAACCAATTTGCGAAGACAAGGGAGATTTTAGAGGCTTAAAAGAATACTCTGGAGAACATCAGCGATAATGAAAATAAAGCAGAAATTCATTTCAAACACAGGATTATGATAGATCTTTTGTTCTGTCTGGATGCGTTTTGTTTTGTTTGGCTTGTCATTTGCACTGAAGGTCACAATTTTGTCTAAATGAAATAAACTTGTCTCACATTTTCCATTAAGAAATCACCTAATAGGAAGCAGGAGCCACACACTTCCAGTCTGTAATAATGAACCGCTATTATATGAATGATTCTCTCATATTTAGCCATAAACTTGTGTACAGTTCAAAGAATACAGATAGTTAGTTGGATGTGTATATCTGAACACCAGGACCTGCATGTGGACTACATCCCCTTCATGTCGGCTTGTTTTATCTTCCCTGCCGGTTGACTTCCCGTTAAATCCAAACACTGCCTTGAGCCTTGAACTCTGATAGCTTTCTAGTTTGTTTTACGATAAAACATGCTATGTGCCCATGTGGACTGTTGTTCATGAGATTACAAATACCAGCAAACATCCTCTCAGGTCCAGCTGTTCTCTACCAGGTACTCTCACGATGTAAAGTTTACAAAAACAGTGTGCTGAGGATATTGGCATCTCCTCAGATGCAAAGGAAGTGACCAGACGCCATCAAATCAGTCAGTGTTGATTACGTTTCCACTGGCCGTAATTAAGGTGGATGTAATGAGTGGTGACTGAGTCTCTGGTCATAAATGAGTGGCAATGTGAGGTCTATGTGTGGGGGTTTGCAGAAGATGAGAAGACAAATGAGATCCTCAGAGCAAGCAAAAGAGGATGCAATGTCAAGTGCAAGTACTGGAGATTTTATTATCTGACAGGAGAAAAAAAATCATAAGGCTTGGGAATCTTGAGAGTCTTCACAAATTAATAGAGTATTTAGTTACAGTGACTCTTTTAAGTCTAAATATGTATCCTCATGAATACCTCCCCTTAATTACCACCGGTCATCCAATTCAGAGTTGCAATAAAGAGAAGCCCAGTCTATGGTCATGTGTACAGCCCAAAATAACAAAACCGGCAAGGATAGAGTGGATATGAATTTGTTTTTCACTAATTCCAGCACTGTTTGTTTCTTTCCGCTGTATTGGCAGAGGCCATAATGCCGTCTGTCCTGAAAATCTGGGAAACTGGCAGCTAACCACAGGGAAACATAATCCCAGAAGACTGTTCACCGGCAAGCTCATTACTTCCATTTTCTGTCTTGTGGACAAAATTTTAGAACAACTTTGTTGTGATCAAAGCAATCGCAATGTTAGACATCTCATTTGTAAGGTTGCGTTTCATCCTTGAGGGAAATCTTCCTTAATAAGAAGACATTCCGGTTCATGTAGATCATATGAAATCTTTGAGACCAGAAATGCTGAGGAATGTCAAGGCATATTTTTGCAGGTTGGCCTTCCCTCTCAATCAAAATCTGCATATGGAAAACGCTCTTCAGGTGGACATGTTGAAGTGTAAAGTGGTCCAGAGTGGGAAACTAAGTGAGGGGTGTGTGAATGATTACAGGTTGAGTGAGCTTGTGTAATGCTGTTCTTCAGCTGACGTGAACATATAGCAGCATGGCCTGAAGTTAATGGTAATAGATGGATAATCCCGCTACACTTCTATTTTATATTCTACTGCACATTCTTTTTTCTCGCTGTATATTTCTGTTCACATAGTCAGTATTTACCAACAGCTGTGACTCAAATTGTTTTGTACATACAAGAGCAGGAATGAATTGAATAGCGTCTGAATGCATTAATAACAGCGCAGTCAATCCCTGTGATGGCAGTGATGTAACCATAGAAACAGTAAATATAAAGATTATGTACTTTAAGGATTTGGCTTCACACATACATAGAGCACATCAAATTTAGTAAATGGAAGCTTAAACATGCTTGCTTGATGCGCAGGAACTAATGAGGTTTGTTCTCATGCGTCAAACAAGTATGTTTTACCATATTCCATGTGCTCTATGTATATGCATTGATAAATATTTATCTGTGAATAAAAGCCGAAATTAATTCCGTTCATCACATAAAGCAATCAATATTCTTCAGAAAACTTTGATTAAACTGCTCGATTCATATTAATTACTTTCAATGTCTTTATGAACTTTTTGAACCTTGAAAGTTTTGGTTGCTTTGACTTCGAATGGAAGGACAGAAATCTATCAAGTTTATTAAAAAATACACTCCCTTGCCAAACAAAAGGAGCCATTTGATTTAAATAAGCAAACACTTAAGATTTTAGGATTTAATCATTAATCCGTGATTAATATGTTTCTGGCATGTTGTATGTTTGGCAACAATGCTTTCAACCCTAATTGATGCAGTGTGTAGCTTTTTGTTTCTCAAACAACCATGTTGGAAGACGTATCCATGTCCAAATTCCAGGATGACAATGCCAAGATTCATGAGGCTCAAACTATGAAAGAGTGGTTCAGTGAGCATGATAAATTATTTTCATACATGAATTGGTCACCATAGAGTCCTGAGCTTAACCCTATTGAAAGTATTTAGGGTGTGCTGGAGCCGACTTTACAGAGTGGTTTGACTCTCCTAATGTCAATACAAGATCTCAGCCAAAAATTAATGCAACTCTTGATGGAAATAAATGTTGTGACATTGCATAACATTGTTGAAACAATGCCACAATGAATGCACAATATAATCAAAGCTAAAGGTGGTCCAATGAAATATAATGGAATGACATGAGGAGGGAGGGTGTTTAATTGATGACAGAATATTAATTTTGGGTGAACTTTCCCTTTAAGTTTGCCTTAAAAGATGACAGTGATGTCTGCTGTGCTGTAGGCAGGACCAAGGTTCCTAGTGCACAGCAGCATTAAAGGGTTAGTTCACCCAAAAATGAAACTTCTGTCATTAATTACTCACCCTCATGTCGTTCCACACCCCTAAGACCTTCGTTCATCTTCAGAACACAAATTAAGATATTTTTGATCAAATCCGATGGCTCAGAGAGGCCTCCATTGACAGCAACGCCACCCAAACTCTCAAGATCCATAAAGGTACTAAAGACATCGTTAAAACAGTTGACGTGATTGCAGTGGTTCTACAATTATTTTATGAAGCGACGAGAATACTTTTTGTGCGCAAAAACAAAAAGAACAACTTTATTCAACAACCTCTTCTCTTCTGTGTCATTCTCATCTGTTGTTTACATCCAGCGCTTCCATTTTAATGTTAATATTAGTTGTTCTTTTTGCTTTTGTGCAACAGATAAATAACAATTTATATGTTTTAAACACTTTGTTTAGATCATTTCTATTTTGCGGGAGTCACGCAAATCATTTTATTCTCCCGCATCCCACACACCCACACTCGCCCATCAAGAGTTGTCCCGCGCCGCACCCTGTTACGTTGGGTCCCGCGGGAGTGCAGGTCTCTACTTCCAGGTTCTATGTCAGAACGCCGGCTCATTATTGGACGGCTCCTGCATCAGCATCACACGCATGCGTCATGCTCCTCACATGTGCAGCTTTGGCCAATAATGAGCCGGCGTTCGGACGTAGAACACGGAAGCCTTCACTGTGCTTACTGCGTTAACCGCGTAAGGATAATGACGGAAGAGAAGAGATTGCTGAATAAAGTTATTTTTGTTTTGTTTTTGAGAACAAAAAGTATTCTCGTCGCTTCATAAAATTATTGTAGAACCACTGTAATCACGTCGACTGTTTTAACGATGTCTTTAGTACCTTTATGGATCTTGAGAGTTTGGGTGGCGTTGCTGTCAATGGAGGCCTCTCTGAGCCATTGGATTTGATCAAAAATATCTTAATTTGTGTTCTGAAGATGAACGAAGGTCTTAGGGGTGTGGAACGACATTAGGGTGAGTAATTAATGACAGAATTTTCATTTTTGAGTGAACTAACCCTTTATGGAATCATGCAAACTACTGCTTTACTGTTCATTGATTTACTGATTACTGCGCTATTTACATGGATGGTTTTGGCCTTTAAGTTATGTGTGATGTTCATTGCATATCTGATCAAAAATATATTGCTAAATATATTGCTGTTATACAGTAGAATATCATTATCAAAGTAATAATAACAATAATAATACAGTTTATTAAAGCCATTTTTAAGGAATATCACACCATTTATTTTAAACAGTAAATGCATTATTTAATTTAAACAGTAAACCTTTGTTGTGCAGCACTTTGTTTCAAATTTCATTTGATTACATTTAAAAAAAAAATCTAATTTAGAATTTTTTTAAATTCATTTGATTACTACGATTTTGATAATACATTTGTAATGAATAATGAAAAACAGAATCGAGAAAAATTAAAAGTCAACACAATTTCTGAAAAAAACACCTTTCATAAGGAACTATTATTATTAAAGTTTAATAAATTATTAAATTATTCTGTTTATTATATGTAATTTTTGATTATTATAATTTAATTAAACCATTAAAACTGAATAAAAAAAATTAAACAAAACAATTTGTGAGAATGGTCACACTTTACTTTAAGGTCCAATTCTTGCCATTAACAAAACATTAACTACTACTTTTTCCTCAATAAATTCCTAATTTGCTGCTTATTAATAGAAGTGTTGCGTTTATAATTTTGTTCAGTGTAAGTACTAATAAACAGTCAATATGTTAATAATAGGCATGCTAATAAGCAACTAGTTAATAGTGAGAATCGGTCCCTATACTAAAGTGTTACCGTGAGAATTTTAGAAAAAATATAACAGAATTTGGGAAAAGCTTATGAGATGTTATCACACAAGCATATGAGCAAGTTTTCCTACATATACTCGACAAAATTTAGGAGAGTCACTTAAGTTGTCGAATGCATTTGTCACTCTCATTATCACACTATCTATGAACAAAATCCATATTTAGCATTTCGAACACAACCGACACCTTTTTTTCTTTTTTCTTTTTTTTGCTGTATTGTGAACTGAACAACATAATTTTCTCCATCCTTATACTCTATTCATAGCCTTTATGGGTGAAATAGCATAAGATAATACAATTTATCATAATTGCAGAAGGGAAAAGCCCATCACTGATGGCAATGCTGTCTACATTAGAGATTGAAGTCATGCATTGCTGGTACCAGTTTAGGAAATTAAACACAGGCCTGGTTTAATCCCGCTGATTCCTCTCGTCATATAAGAATACACGCACACAAACGGGAGGAGGACATAAGGCATTAAAGGGATAGTTCACCCAAACATTTTTTGTTGAAACTCATACAGCAAGAACTTTTACGGGGCGTCGTTACTTAAAGTGATATGGTACCCTCAATCTGATGTTATTTTATACAAATTAGATCAAAATTCAAGCCAGAGGAGTTTTTCCTCAGTCATCTTGCTGAGGGTAATTGGTTTAAGGGTAAGGTTGTTTGATTACTCTAGTTTGTTTAATGATGGATGCCCTTGAACTCAAGATGCTCTCTGCAGAGTGGAGCTGAAGGCCGCCTGCTAGGAGTCCATATGAGATTTGACTCTGTTTCTCATGGCCACATTCATACGAGGCAGAATCAGCAGGGAGGTTCACTTTCAAATGCGTGACACTCTACAGGACTATTGACTTGACACTCATCAGTGGGGAAGGTCCAAATATTCAAAGAATAGTGGAGAAAAGCACAGTTTCTCTCCTCCTTTTTCTTTCTATCTCCCATAATGCAGTATGTATTATTTAAAAAAAAAACGTATATGTTGTATCATCTCATGAGTAATCAGAACAACAGTTTTAATGCATTATAATATTTACTTATTTGTGGTTATAGCTTTTTAGAGTATGATGATTTATAACACACAATGAACACAATGCAGCCACTTAAGTTACAATGGATTATATTTCCCTTAGTTATAATGTATCATTAGTCTCATATCTTGTCATTGTTAACTTGTTGGTTGGTACGATTTTTTTTTTTAATTGAGTCTCTTATGCTCACCAAGGCTGAATTTATTTGATCAAAAATAAATATTTATTTATTATTTGTTTATATATTTATTTTAATTATTATTATTATTATTATTATTATTGAACAGCAAAAAAAAAATTTAATTACCAAGTATTCCATGGGCCTCTCTCCATCACAGGGTGAGTAAAATGTTTAAAACTTCACATATTTATTAGTTAATTTACAAGCTTCCTTACAAACGGGTGCATAGTTATTATTATTATTATCATCATTATTATAATTATTTACTCTTACAGTTACGTGATGCGTTTCTGGTCTCAAATTGTAGCTTTTTACTTCTTACAGTTTGTAAATGTGTGAATTTCTGTCATGATGGTTCCTTGATGAACGAACGACTCGAAAAACCCGAAGACTCGAGAGATGAACTAATCAATTCTCTTTCCGGCTCGGACTGCATAGGTTAAGCTTATGGGTCTGTCACGTGATGAACAAACGACCCGAAAAACCCGAAGATTCGAGAGATTAACTAATCAAATATCTTTCCGGCTCAGACTGCATTGGTTAAACTTATGGGTCTGTCACGTGATGAACGAACGACCCGAAAAACCCGAAGACTCGAGAGATTAACTAATCAAATATCTTTCCGGCTCACACTGCATTGGTTAAACTTATGGGGCTGTCATGTGATGAATTAATGACTTGGAAAAACCCGAAGACTCGAAACAGGTGAACTACTTGACTAATTCCAGTACAGAACCTATAGGATGTTACGCATGCGCGTCTGAACGAATCACTCCCCGAGACGACTCGTTCTTCCCGAGTCACATTAAAGATTCGTTCAAAATGAACGAATCGTTCAAGAACGACCCAACACTACTGCTGTCCCTTATACAGTTCTGCTCGTTGATATCAAGTTGCTACTAAGTACATTAAACAATATCAAATTTCGATGCAACATATCAGAAGTGCTCCTAGCAGCCTTGTAGAAACGTTTGCAACCCTGATAGCAGACAGCCAATCAAATTCAAATTAGAGCTTGCCAGATTGAGAAAGCTCTTTGCCTTTTTATGTGCAATTGACATCAGATGGTCTCTGGAGGAGCGAAATATGGCTTAAACAGCTTGCTAATTGTTGTTGCATATGTGCTGTGGTCTGCCCTGGAGATGAACTGTTTTGTTGAAGTTTTTTATGTCTGTTTCCTTGCAGCTACGCTCGGCACGCTGGACTTCAGCCTTCTGTACGATCAGGAGAACAATGCCCTGCACTGCACTATCAACAAAGCCAAGGTAAGAACCGTCCTGAGAAACGGATGGTTAGCATTTGAGTGTGTGACAGACTCAAATAAACAAATCCAAATGCTCATTTTGGCAGCACCTCTAGTATTTTGAAGCCAGTGGGCTACTTCATAAAACTCCTTCCTCCTGCTAGTCTGTCTTGTATAGGGCCTATAAAGTTCTATAAAGTGAGCGGTTTTGCCCGGTCCTCTTTGTAATAGGGATGTTGTGCTCCAGGGGGATCCCTTTGGCCTGCGTTTGCCTGTGTGCTCTTTTCTCTGTTGTCGTGTGGGAGGCATTTCCTCTGACAACAGACTGCTGCTAGCATCTGCTGCTGTCTGTTTTGCTTAGTATTCAGTCTAGGTCGGCTTTGTCCTTCCGGCAGTATGCTACAAGCAATCTCTCTCTCACTTTCTCTCATCTTTTCTTCCTGTTTCTAATGCTGTTTCTCACACTCTACCTCTGTACCTTTGTTGCCTTGAGTACAAAACACTGCAATGAAAGCGCATCACTTCAGTAGTTCAATTTATTTATTTTTTTTGCTGTATATTCTCAGATGCTTCCGTTTTAAGTGGATGTGTTTTTTAATTAATATTTTAATACTGGTGTACTCTGTGGTTTATTGATCGACAGCAAGGCAACTATAGCTGGTATTTACATTTAAAGGGATAGTTGTCCAAGAAGGAAATTTCTGATTTAATTAATATTTTAATACTGGTGTACTCTGTGGTTTATTGATCGACAGCAAGGCAACTATAGCTGGTATTTACATATAGCTGGTAGCTATTTAATAACTTTGTGTGAGAGCAACCTTAAAATGACAAGTTTAGAAATCAAGATGTTTCACATGACTTCAAATTTTGTCTTGTTATTATTCATAAGACATAAACCATGTGGACTATTTTTTTGGATACTTCCTTGCCACTTCAGTGGTGTTTCTGCATACTTTAAAGATGCAGTCCCCATTCATTGTAATAGTACATTATTTACCACAATATATTATTGTAATATTGTAATATGATAGCTTATATATAGCTAATATAATTGCTTGTATTTTCATCATTTTGCTTGTTTCAGTGTCACAGGTGATGAGATGACGAGGTGATGCAGTGTGGGTTTGAAATGATGTTATTTAGTATTATTTATATACTATTTTCATTTAAAGTTTATCACATCATATTTTTCAATGAACAAAATTGTTTTTAAAATTTTAGTTTGAGCTAATGATAATAACCCTGGTTTGAAATAATAATGGGTGATCTGCTGAAGGATGAACTAGTTGATTAGTGAGGTAAAGTAGTATCATTTATTAGATATGTATTTTTTTAGTGTAGTGCTTTTAAGGTTTGTCAGACTTCAAATCCGAGGCTATAAGAAATTCATAAATTATTATGCATATTGCCTAGATCTCTCTCTTGCTCTTTTTATTTTTTTGTAAAGATTATGACAGATTTTTGCATTGAAAGGTTATGTTTATTTAACCTATTAAATATCTGTCAGTTGCCTTACTGAAGGGCTATGATGCATCTATCTATCGCTAAAAATGTGTCTGGTGAATTTGACTAAACCAACCTAATGATACAGGGGTTCTCTAAAGTCGATTCTTCAGTGCATGTTATTTCTAAGAAAAAGAGCATTTCTCACAGCGAGAAAACAAATTGTACTATAATTGCTCTCGTTGGTCAGTGTAATCGCTAACAGCAATGCAAGAGAGAGATTTCAACCTAAATCTAGTCAGTGTCTATTCAGTTACAAAATGCACTGTATGAGCAGCTGTGCAGCTATTTGTAGTGGAGGGCTCTGTCTCTCAGAGGTGTGCTGATGCCTGTGGGACGAGAGCCACTGATTTGGGTCTCTGGGTCTCTCTCTCTTTTGTTTTCTCTCATTCTGTTTTACACTAAGCACTCAAATGTCACCCTTGATGACATCTAATCACTCTGTAAAACAAACACCTGCCTGCACATCCAATTTTTTCCTGTTCTACTACTTCATTACACTTTCAATTATGACATAATGCTCAGACAGTCAACCTAGCTAGGGCTTGGTTTGAAAATCGTATTGATGAATCCTGAAAGAAAATTATTGTGAAACCAGTGCAGTTATTGATTCACAAATTATTGAACCATACTCAAGTGGACAGTTGAGGAAGAGTTCATTGTAAATTGGGGCTGGGAATTGTGGTTCATAAATGGTTCCATTTAAAAATACAGGAATTTTGAATGATTTTCATGACAGTCTGTTCTAGGGTTGGGTAATATGGCAAAATATCAGTTCATGATCTGTTTTTTAAGGCTATTTTGTACAGCCAAGCTAATTTAACCTACCTTGTGTGTGTGTGTGTGTGTGTGTGTGTGTGT
>NW_015560621.1:368997-383638 GCF_001515605.1 Sinocyclocheilus anshuiensis | reverse complement strand
GTGTGTGTGTGTGTGTGTGTGTGTGTGTGTGTGTGTGTGTGTGTGTGTGTGGATATAAATTACAATACTACAGTACAGTTATGTATTTATTTATTTTTATTTTTTATCTTTGATGCAAATTACAAACAATAGGACAAATACAATAAATCAAAGATACAAATTACATAAACAGTGCTTTGGAGGGATAGTTCACCCAAAAAGGAAAATTCTGTCATCATTTACTTACCCTCAGATTCCAAACCTCTATGAACTGCTTTCTTCTGTCGAACACAGAAGAAGATATTTTAAAGAATGTGGGTCAGCAAACAGTTGAAGGTAGCCACTGACTTACATAGTGTTTTTTTTTTCTTCTTCTTCTTCTTCTTCCCCATTCAATGGAATTCAATGATTATCATCAACTGTTTGGTTACCATTCCTCAAAATATCATCTTTTGTGTGAACTGTCCCTTTAAGCTTCAAGTAAAACAGATCTATTTAAAACTAGCATTCAAGTAAAAAATAATACATACATTTAATAATTTCCATCGTATTGCGCTTAACTCTATTTAACGTCGAACTCATTGTTTATTTTTTCATCGTCCCAACGTGTCAGTAACTTAAAGCATTTCTGCACAGATATATTTACAAATCTCAATATAAACAATATAACAAAATCTTTAGCAATACACTTTATATCATCGTCACAATATATACTGTCATATCGCCCAGTTCCAGTCTTTTCCATTAATGGTTCTTGAATGAAGGAATGCAGCACTAAAATACTCCTGCACTACTATTCAGCTACTGCATCTAGAGCCCTAAACAAAAATAATGTTTTAGGTGATTTGTGAGCTTCCAGTCTGAATTGTAATGTGGAAAACCTGGGTGCCATGAAGTAAAACATAGGCAATTAACAGCTTTTTCTATATTGTCATACTTCAAAAAGAAATGAACTATTATGAGCTGATGGTTTTTAATTAATCGCTTAAAAAGACTCACAAATCAGTCCTGAACTTGGCCTAGCCACTTACTCTTTCACTAAATTGTCAGTTCTTGATTTAATTACTAAACATCATTTATACATTCTTTCATACAGTGCAAAAAAATATATTTTTTAGACCAGTAATTTGTCTTGTTTAACAGTAAAAAATATCTAAACATCATTAAAATGAGATACATTTACTTGAGGAGGCAAAATTGCATAAGATATTAAGACCTTACAAAAATGAGTTACATTTAATAAGGTCTTTATATATATGATTCCTCAAAAGTGCTAAAAGAATCATTAAGGAACCACAATCATTAAGTGAAATTGGAGTCAGAATGGTCAAATTCCCATCCCTCTTAAAAAGAAAGGGTAATCAGAAGACTGTTTTGTCGCCTGTGGGATCTGTTCTTTGTGTCAGTGACGAAGCCCTTCATAAAGGTAAATAAAAAGGGCAGCAGTCATTTCTGGCGAGCAGATATCCTCTGGAGAAACAGAAGCCTCACTGTTTTTCTCTCCTCATTTTACACCTCAGATTAACACTGTTATTGAAATCAGCTCTTATGGAGCAGAAGTGAGAGGCACTAAAGATGTGATTGCCAACTGCAGTGTATATGGCATTGTTCTGTGATTTTTATAAGACGCCTACAGTCCTCTAGGCTCGTTTACTTTTGTTCAGCCTTGCATCATTTACATTATACTCATTTACAATATTACTTACAAACAGTTGTGTTAACAGGGTAATTAGCAGTGTTTGCTAAGAAAAGCTTAACTATTATTTTTTCTCATAACTACATTACTGTTCAAAAATGTTTTTTCTTTGAAAGAAATGAATAATTTCATTCAGCAAAGATGCATTAAAGTGATAGTAATGACAGTAAATACATTTATGATATTACAGAAGATTTCTATTTCAAATAAATGCTGTTCTTTTGAACTTTATATTCATCAAAGAATCCTGAAATAAATGTTTCAGTTTCCACAAAAAATATTAATCAGAGCAACTGTTTTCAACATTGCTAATAATAAGAAATGTATCTTGAGTAGCAAATCACCATATTAGAAAGATTTCTGAAGGGTCATGTGACACTGAAATGATGCTCAGATTCACCTTTCCCATCACATGAATGAATTAGATTAAAAAATATTAAAATAGCGATTTTATTTTTTAAATTGTTGAAATACTTCACAATAGTGCTTCACAATACTGTTTTACTGTATGTATGATTAAATGAATGCAGCCTTTGTGAGCATAAGCAGCGACTTTCACAAACCAGGAAAAAAAAATCTTACTGACTACAAACGTTGAACTGTAGTGTTAAGTGGAATTAAAGCATAGTGGTAAAGTATTAAACTTTAACATGCATGTAACTTATCCTGCATTGTTTATAAAAATGAATAGTACTTCAAATCATACCCAAGTGATCAAAATCATGCAATTTTTATTATTATTATATGGCAGACAATAAAAACAAGTCCCATAGAAAAAAAAAAACATTTGTGTGACCACATAGTGACATGATAAAAAATACTTAGCAACCCCTTAGCAACCCCTTAGCAGCTGCATAGCAACGTTTTCTGGCTTTTGCACAGACAAAAATAAACTAGTTATTTATGATGCAATAGGTGTCATTTCCTGTTATTTCAACACAGTGTGAAATGAGTACACAGATGAAGACATAAAATGAATTTGTAATATTGATATTGTTGCTGTATCAACTGTTTTCTGAGACCCTTGGGGAAATAACTGGGAAATTACTGAGAGTATCAACAACCTTGTATTCATAGTTACTGTGCCAATATTCACTGTTTACAAATTATGCTTCAGGCAATTGCTTTTTGTTCCTTGCTTGGGAGAAAAAGAAAAAAAAAACGCGGAACGTACAACACATGCATTGTACATCCGAGAAGACAGCATTTTTTGGATCGTGGCCACATCAAAGCAAAATGTACCAGGCCACCTGGTAATTGAAAAATAACAGGTGGCTTCAAGTTAGCTATGCACTGGGGTTAGATACTGGTCAGCAGTGCTGTTTGTTTGCGGGGCTCTTTGATAATGCTATTGTGCAGCTGAGATGCCATCTTTATTGAACAAAAATGGCTCTGCCTCTTTGTTTTGCAGTATATAAAACATAGAATGCAATCATGTTGTTAGGAAAAGCATCCCGGCCATTAATCTGCTGGGCTTGTGCATTAGCTCAAGTGTTGTTGAGGTTGTTCTCAGTTTTTTCTCGTAACTGCATAAGCGGGACAAACCCAAAGGCAAATGAGCCCATTTAGTGGTCTCTGATAAATAATATTGTGCCCAGACTGAGAGTGTGCTATTCCCATCAGTAACACCATCTCCTTAAGGCACTTTATACTGAATCGTTTCCCAATTCCCTGAGAGCTAAAGTAGAACAGTGATTTATACATTTACAGGGCACATCCTTAACTTCATATCCTTATGTATGACCAAAAAGAGCCTTTAAATAAAGAATCTGTGTTTGACAAAAAATAAAGAAATACATTTGTCTAGTTCATGTCTGTTCTCGAGTCCAGAGAGGGAAATGAACCAGGACTCAGGGGAAAAAATGTCCTAGGTATTTAAAATTAATTATTTAAAATGTATCCTAACATTTATGGTGTTTTGATATCTTTTGCATTATTCACACACTTTAAAATAGGAACACATATTCACTATTAAAGTGCCCCTATTATGGATTTTTCAAATTCCATTTTCATGAAGTTCACACGTCACAAGTTACAACATTTGCATAATGCCCACCTACTGTAAGTTCTCCCGCAAGAACTTGAACCCCCCTCAAACGCTGTAGCACATTCGTGTGGATAACATGTTGACAAGTCGCTGTACTCTGTGCTGTGAAAGTAAATTCGGTTTATTTTTACTTCCAAAGGATGAGGCTGTGAAGAATAAATGGTTAAAATTCATCTTTCGTCATTCTTATTACTCTGAGACAGTGGTTCTCAAACCACTCCATGAAGTACCCCCGCACTGCACATTTTGTATGTCTCCCTATATCTGACACACCCACTTCAGGTCTTGCAGTCTCCACTAATGAGCTGATGAGTTGAATCAGGTGTGATAGATGAGGGAGACATACAAAATGTGCAGGGCTGGGGGTACTCCAGGACAGGTTTGAGAACCACTGCTTTGAGACATGATAAAGGATGGAGCAATACGTTGGTTTACAAACTGCAGTGATTTATCAGTACTCCATGTCTGTGTTGGGCTAACGCATATATATTGTTTGGGTCTTTACTACGTTCTGTCTCCGACATGCGCTGTACACAGTAGACCAATCACTACAGACTGGGTCATCTGACCAATCAGTGCAGAGTAGCCTCACGCAAAGGAAAGATGAATCTTCAAACAAATCATTTTAGAGTCGTTGAGAAATAAGGTAAATTTAAATGCATATTATAAGACAATGAAAGTGTTTTTTACCTTTCATGCATGTACACCTATTGTTGGGGACTTGCCCCAAAAAAATTATGAGCCTTTCAAATAGCATACTATAGGGGCAATTTAACTAAGAGTTTTCCCTGAACAAACTCCTAATTTGCTATTAATAGTTAGTAAGGTAGTTGTTAAGTTTAGGTATGGGGTAGATTAAGGTATCTAAAATATTGCCATGCAGAATAAGCCATTAATATGTGCTTTATAAGTATGTATATAAATATGCATGCTAATAAGCAACTAGTTAATAGTGAGAATTGGTCCTTAAAGTAAAGTGTTACCATTTGATTTAGAATTAACAGCTATAATTGTTTCAAGTTCAAGCATTATTTCAGTTGTTTATTCAGAAGTATTTCACCAAAGTTAATATAATGTTGTGCCCTCACAAAAGTAAAAAGAACAAACGTAAATAGTGTGCTTTAATAAAAACGTTATTTTCTGACACTGGTCATACACTTAAACTGTATGAATGTATGAACATTGCAATAAAAGTGGATTGATGGGTGTTTCTTCAACTTCAGGCACTTTTGTGTCCCAGTGGTTGACTTTCTTTGGTTATATCAAGATCACATTAAAACCATCTAGAAACTTTTGACCACACCTTCATTTATTTTTCATTTAAATCGTATTGTGTTACCCTTGTCCCAGAATTTCAATATTAAAATTGTTCAATTATTAATAACAAAGTTTTATCAAAAGTTGTGTCAGTG
This sequence comes from Sinocyclocheilus anshuiensis, assembly GCF_001515605.1. Taxonomy (NCBI): domain Eukaryota; kingdom Metazoa; phylum Chordata; class Actinopteri; order Cypriniformes; family Cyprinidae; genus Sinocyclocheilus; species Sinocyclocheilus anshuiensis. Next base: position 378,504 of record NW_015560621.1, on the reverse strand, counting down.
AAGAGATTGAGATAAAATGAGACATGTAGTGTGTGACGGTAAATACCATAAAAAGAATAATTTGCAATTAAGATCTTTTGTCATTTGTAAAAAACTTTAAGATATAATTAAATTGTGTCTATTTGGGATACATAAAGTGTTAGCCTTAACAAGGAGTGAGTAACTCCTTTTTTTATTCCAAAAATGTTTGTCATCACTGTTATTTCAATCATAAGATTCCATCAAAGATAATTTGAGATGTGATGTGACAATGTAAGGAAAATATTCATGACATTTCACAAAATAATGACAGAATTCTCCAGTGTTACATCATGTTTGTTATCATTGCACCTTGTTAGTGGACAAATTAAACCAGTGAAAAGTGTTTAAAGTGGTGTTTCTTTTTTTTTCTTTTTTCTTAAAAGTCCACAGGGGCAAAAGTTCCCATAGTTGAAGAAACACCCTCACACACCTGACAGGTGGAAAGAGAAGTGGATTGATGGGTGTTTCTTCAACTTCAGGCACTTTTGTGTCCCAGTGGTTGACTTTCTTTGGTTATATCAAGATCACATTAAAACCATCTAGAAACTTTTGACCACACCTTCATTTATTTTTCATTTAAATCGTATTGTGTTACCCTTGTCCCAGAATTTCAATATTAAAATTGTTCAATTATTAATAACAAAGTTTTATCAAAAGTTGTGTCAGTGAAGAGATTGAGATAAAATGAGACATGTAGTGTGTGACGGTAAATACCATAAAAAGAATAATTTGCAATTAAGATCTTTTGTCATTTGTAAAAAACTTTAAGATATAATTAAATTGTGTCTATTTGGGATACATAAAGTGTTAGCCTTAACAAGGAGTGAGTAACTCCTTTTTTTATTCCAAAAATGTTTGTCATCACTGTTATTTCAATCATAAGATTCCATCAAAGATAATTTGAGATGTGATGTGACAATGTAAGGAAAATATTCATGACATTTCACAAAATAATGACAGAATTCTCCAGTGTTACATCATGTTTGTTATCATTGCACCTTGTTAGTGGACAAATTAAACCAGTGAAAAGTGTTTAAAGTGGTGTTTCTTTTTTTTCTTTTTTCTTAAAAGTCCACAGGGGCAAAAGTTCCCATAGTTGAAGAAACACCCTCATACACCTGACAGGTGGAAAGAGTCACAGAGAGTTTTACAGGATCAAAGACGAGCTTTCTGTAGCTGTCACGGTGACCCTTGCTGCTTTGATCTGCTTTCTGTTGGCTCATCTCTGAATGCGAGCCAAAGCTTCCAAAACAAACCCAGCCCACATACAGACCCAGCAACGACTTCTATCAGACTACAGGCTGTTAATATTTCATTACGGTTGTCCTATATTGTACGGCCCCTTATCAACATTATGCAGATAAGGCAAGCTGTTGAATTATGAAGTAGTCAGTCATCCAGAACTCTTCAATAATAAGTGGACTAATACCAAGCAGAAAGTAATGATGAGTGTCGGTGGAATTAGTTTTTCTGCTAAAGAGAGGATGTTGTTTGACTTTGCGGAGAATTGTTCAACCTCTGCAGTCTGCGGTCCATGTTGAATAATTTAGAGTCTAATGAAATGATGAGTTATGCCCAGTTATACATTATTTCTATAGAAAAATACACACACACACACACGCAGGAGTATGACTGATAGCTGGTCATACAGGCACAAGAAGAGAACAGTACTTTAATGTGTAGCTATTGATCTCTCACTAAACCTCTATTGAGAGGCATAACATGTACCTTCCCATCTCACGTTATAAAGAAAAGCTTAGAAACTACTTTCAATGTCATTCAACACACATCTTACAGAGCCCTTTAAATGCTTTTAGTGAGTACAGCCAATAGCCTGGTTATGTTAATCAAACAGCTGAAGGTCATTCTGTTCAGTATTTGCTCTGATTCAAAACACAACTTGATTAACGTAGTTGATTACGCTGGGGTGCATTCACCAACCAGTCGTGCCACTTTTGAATGCAGTATAGAGCTCTGCAGCACTCTGCTACAGCACAAAAATCTGCATTTAATTAACTAACAAAATTATCGCTAGGCTAAATGTGCTCAAATATCAGTTTTTCAGCACAAAAATGCTTCATTTCTATGTAAATGAGGCTCGTTATGAATGATCATTTACAAAACTCAGCACTATTTGTTTGACACAATTAACATCACTCTAATACCGTCTGAGAAAAGCAAGTGGTAAACAACATTTTGCATGGTAAATGGGGCTGATTTTTGGGGATTTGATTTGCATATATAAACCTTTACTAAATCAAGTGGTAAAACAATGTATGCAGTGCATTGTTAAGTAAAAAAAAGTAACTAATGGCTAAATCCAGTCTGCAACCAGCAGTAGCAACCAAAAGTACAGCAACATGGCTAACTGCTGTCTTTAATCGCTGCTGTGTGTGTTTAGCTTTACACTCGCCTCAGCCACAGACGGCACACCCACAGACCGCCCACAGTCCATTCACACGCCGTCTGATGCATATTGCACAAAACTGTCAAGTGCTGGCTGAAATTCCCGTTCCAATCAGATTGGCAATTCCAGTCTAATTAACTGACTTTATGCAATTTACAAATGCCATGATGCACAGGAGTCCAACAGGGAACACAGCCATGATTTTAAGACACCAGGCTACCACAGTTAGCATCTCAGAGGAAGATCTAGCCACTGAACTTGACAGAATTGCAAGGTTTGGGCCATCAGGTCTTTAAAAGACATTTCTTTGAGCCACTTAGTAAGCAAGATCTCCTTGAACATGCTTGTATTTTTAGCTTTTGTTCTCAGAGTTACAGTATATATTTTCATATTTCCATGATCCTAGACACATAAAAAACAGACTGGTTAGGTCTGATGGTGTTTTCTGTCCAAGTAGGCGAATGTAAAGTGAACCAGAGTTTATTCTGATAATCAAAAAATGTGTCTTTTTTTTTTTTTAAACTTGCCATCAAATTTGCTTTATAATGGTTTTGAAAAAGTCTCTTATGCTCAACAAGGATCCATTTGTTTGAAGAAAAAAAAAAGAAAGAAAGAAAGAAAAACACACCAAATAAGCATATTATAATGATTTCTAAATTATCATGTGACACTGAAGACTGGAGCTGCTGAAAATTTAGCTTTGCCATCCCAGGAATACATTACAGTTTAAAATGGAAAACAGTTATTTCAAAAAACACACCAAATAAGCATATTATAATGATTTCTAAATTATCATGTGACACTGAAGACTGGAGCTGCTGAAAATTTAGCTTTGCCATCCCAGGAATACATTACATTTTAAAATGGAAAACAGTTATTTCAAATTGTAATGATATTTTACAATATTGCTATTTTACTGTATTTTTTTAATCAAACAAATGGATCCTTGGTGAGCATAACAGACTTTTTTCAAAAACATTCTTAATTATTTTAAACTTTTGACTGGTAGTGTACTGTAGATATCTGACATACTGACATATTTTCAACCATTACGACCAAATTATCATTGAAATCTAACTCAAGACACTGCAATAAATATGAATGATTTTGTTTAGTAAATCTTGCTGAGAACACAGTTCACTGACTGATTCCATGCTGTTCCTTTATAAAGAGCTATGGAAACAGATGCTGGTGCAGAACACTTTAGCTCTGCCGTCAATCACCCTCCCGCTGTCAGCTGGGTCTTCTGGAGCGCTGAACACTGTTCTCTGAAGAACCTGATTCAGGGTCTACTCCATCACGTCAGCCTGACAAGCCTCAATCACAACACTGACATTTTGTGCAGTCTAAAGGGAGGATTGTCGGAATTACCAGACCATGTCCGTTACATAAACAGAGATCTGGGAAACACTGCAGATAAAAGAGAGCTATCGTGTCCTGCACATCACCTTTCGATTCACTTAATTCATTTGGTATAGGGAAAAAATAGCTGGACTAGCATAAGTTGTTCAGAACCGCGAACAGCAGCGGGTGAAGACATTTGTCATACATTTGTCCTGTTTTCATCTGCATTTTGTAGTAAGAATAACAACTTAAGTGAATCCCAGTGTTTCTGTAGTTCTTAAAAAGATCTTAAAAAGTCTTCATTCAACGGGGTATGAAAGCTTGTTTCCCCTGTTAAGTAGAATTGTTTGAGCCCATTGGCAGACATTTATTCTTGTTTTAATCATAAACTCACATCATTTTGATCAATTAATAAATACAGAGGAACAATGTCACTTTTTTGCAGTGTGATCAGGAAGTCCAGTAAAAGTTATTTCCTTATTGTAGTTGTTGGGAGCAGAGCCATAAGCTTTTTTATTTGTTTGTTTTTGTAAAATGAATTTAAAAGTAATGGAGGTTTGTTGGAAGCATTGCTAATGCAAGACATTTACATTTAGAGACCATATTATCATATTGTGTTCCATTCAATTTGTTTTAAATTTACTTTGCCCTAAAATTGTCTTAAAGTCTTACATTTACCTTCATAAACCTGCAGAAACCCTGCAATCTGGATTTGATTGGCTGTCCTTGAATTTATGACATTTAGCCAATTTAAAAAAAAAAAGTTTTAATAATATCACTAAATATCATCACTATATGCAAAAATCGTGTTAAGCTTCACTACATGTTAAAAGTATTAAAATGTGATGGCAAAGTTTAGGGTCAGTAAGGTTGGATTTTTTAAAAGAAATGAATACTTTTATTCAGCAAGGATAATTTTTAAATTGATGACAGTGACAATAAAAACATTTGCGTTGTTACAAAAAATAAAGAAAATGAATTTAAAAGTAATGGAGGTTTGTTGGAAGCATTGCTAATGCAAGACATTTACATTTAGAGACCATATTATCATATTGTGTTCCATTCAATTTGTTTTAAATTTACTTTGCCCTAAAATTGTCTTAAAGTCTTACATTTACCTTCATAAACCTGCAGAAACCCTGCAATCTGGATTTGATTGGCTGTCCTTGAATTTATGACATTTAGCCAATTTACAAAAAAAAAGGTTTAATAATTTCACTAAATATCATCACTATATGCAAAAATCGTGTTAAGCTTTACTACATGTTAAAAGTATTAAAATGTGATGGCAAAGTTTAGGGTCAGTAAGGTTGGATTTTTTAAAAGAAATTAATACTTTTATTCAGCAAGGATAATTTTTAAATTAATGACAGTGACAATAAAAACATTTGCGTTGTTGCATTTTGTAGTAAGAATAACAACTTAAGTGAATCCCAGTGTTTCTGTAGTTCTTAAAAAGATCTTAAAAAGTCTTCATTCAACGGGGTATGAAAGCTTGTTTCCCCTGTTAAGTAGAATTGTTTGAGCCCATTGGCAGACATTTATTCTTGTTTTAATCATAAACTCACATCATTTTGATCAATTAATAAATACAGAGGAACAATGTCACTTTTTTGCAGTGTGATCAGGAAGTCCAGTAAAAGTTATTTCCTTATTGTAGTTGTTGGGAGCAGAGCCATAAGCTTTTTTATTTGTTTGTTTTTGTAAAATGAATTTAAAAGTAATGGAGGTTTGTTGGAAGCATTGCTAATGCAAGACATTTACATTTAGAGACCATATTATCATATTGTGTTCCATTCAATTTGTTTTAAATTTACTTTGCCCTAAAATTGTCTTAAAGTCTTACATTTACCTTCATAAACCTGCAGAAACCCTGCAATCTGGATTTGATTGGCTGTCCTTGAATTTATGACATTTAGCCAATTTAAAAAAAAAAAGTTTTAATAATATCACTAAATATCATCACTATATGCAAAAATCGTGTTAAGCTTCACTACATGTTAAAAGTATTAAAATGTGATGGCAAAGTTTAGGGTCAGTAAGGTTGGATTTTTTAAAAGAAATGAATACTTTTATTCAGCAAGGATAATTTTTAAATTGATGACAGTGACAATAAAAACATTTGCGTTGTTACAAAAAATAAAGTACTGAATAAAGTATCATGGTTTCCACAAAAAATATTAAACAGCATGGCTGCTTTCAACATTAATAAAAAGAAATGTTTCTTGAGTGTTAAATCAGCATATCAGAATGATTTCTGAAGGATCATGTGACACTGAAGACTGGAGTAATGACTGCTGAAAATTCAGCTTTACCATCACAGGAATAAATGACATTTTAAATATATATTCAAATAGAAAACAATATTTTATATTGTAATAATATTTCACAATATTACTGTTTTACTGTATTTTTGATCAAATAAATGCAACCTTGGTGATCAGAAGAGAACAAAAAAATTTTTTAAATCCTACTGGCCCCAAACCTTTAAATGGTAGTGTATCATTATCCTTAATCATTACCACAGTCATACATATAAGCTACTTCAAAAAACATGGTACTTTTTAGTAACTGAGCAACATTGATTTGATTTTGGCTTGATTTGTATTAGATTTGGGCTATACTGAAATCAACTAGTTTCCAACTTATGATCAACCTTTCAGTCTGGCAAAAGCAGAATAAAGCTTTCACAAGTCAGGACCACGGACAGCGCTGGATTCTGCAGCAATTCTAACATGTCTTGTACATCTGGCTTCTATTGGCTGTTCTGAGGAAAAAAAATTAACTTAAATGATTTTAGCAAATGGCTGCAATATAACAAAGAGTGAAAAATTGAAGGGGGTCTGAATACTTTCCGTACCCACTGTATATAGAGAGAGAGAGAGAGAGAATATATTTTATGTTTACTGCAAATTTATACAAATATTTTATAACTTGTGAGTGTAGAAAGACAAGCTGTATTATGTCATTCAGAGTGCTTTATGGGACTGGGCGCCTGGGCGGAGCTCTTTTAGCATGATTTGATTGTTGAAATTATCTGATTGGTAGAGATTTCTTTGCAGAATTATGGGTAATGTGGGTTTTCACCAGGAATTCTGCTGTTAAACAATTATTTTTAAAAAATTACTTGGGCTGATGGCTTCAACAGAAGCATATGAGATTGATTAACAACTTCACAGTATGTCTGTCTTTAAGAATTATAGAGTTTGATGTAAGTGCATGTGACTAAGCTGATGAATTGTGATAAGCAAAATTATAAGTAGCACCCACTCCACTTTCATTCCCCACCACTCACATATTCTAATCTGGAACATTGTGAACACAGACAAGTGGATTGGAAAGTTCCAGTGTTGTTGGACTTTGTATCATCACCCTTGGAATACCATTCAGCCAATCACATTCGAAATAATGAAATATAAATCACCTACAGGTAGACACCTGTCACCACCGAAGTCATTTATCAGAATAATATTTCACCATTTCCTAAGTGCCAGGCCATTTGTCCTTCTGAACAGACGCACGTGATGAGAATGTAACCATTCACTCATTCACCCCTCACAAAGGTGCCTTCCAAGATCCATTTCAGAGCACATATTGCTCATATTGTGTGTCACACAAGGACACATCTGCTCCAACCTTAACGTGCACCACAGCCTTTTCAGACGACAGCCTCCATTAAAGAAAACCGCCCTCCCTTTCGCTGACCCCAATTCAACGCACAATTCACCCATCGCCATTTTCCCAGGGCTCAGCCACTGCCTCCCTGCCACCGGCCCAACACTCCCCCTCCTATCAACTCAATTAAGGTTACCTGTCTGTGATCTGCTCTTTTTTTCTGTGGAACTGACAGCTCTGAAAGGGTCGTCCTTATTCGCTCCAGATGTACAGGGGTCACGGGCTCACCAGGAGTGTTCGCTCTATGATGCAAGGCGAGGAATGTGTCACATCAACAGTGGAACGAGAGGAGGTCACCAACCTGTGTGCACATTACTGAGATGTCATTGAAAACAACTCTGAGGAACACACTCTGTCCATTCCATTATGTACATTTTGACCCTGTGATTTGTGGCTGTGGGTGATTTCTTTCAAATAACATGCCAAAAAAGGGTATCTGTTCCAAATCCAGTGGCCCCAGGATGTTTTTGAACATTTAAAGGGATAGTTCACCCAAAATATGAAAATTGTCATCATTTTCTCACTTCATGGTGCTACATTCATATTATTAAATATTTTGAAAAATGTCGGTAACCAAACAGTTTTGCTTCCAGTATTGACAAAAAATACAATGGAAGTCAGTGGGAACTAAAACTGTTTGTACCAACATTCTTTGAAAATATCTAAAGAACAAAGAAAGTCATACAGGTTTGAACAAAGTGAGGGTGAGTAAATGATGACAGAATTTTCATTTTTGGGTGAACTATCCCTTTAAGGCTCACTTGTTGAATGTATGAATATCATATGTATGAATATCAACAACAAAAAAAGTTAACCAAAAGACACTTTTCAAACAAAGTATTTCATAAATTTAAAATGCATTAGATGTACTGCTCAAATGTAAGATAAAATAGTTAATATTACATTTATCAGTCATTTTGTTATTATTTAGCCACTATAATTGAACCCTAATCTCTTCATAAAACATTCATGCATGTTCAACAAGATGTTTTCTCATCTCTGGATTACTTTTGCATTTGTCAAGAGTTTGATGTGACACATGCTGCTTAAACAGAAATGAAGCATTAAACTAGATAAATGGATACTTAATTGAACCCCCAGGCTGCAAATTAACATGCTACTTTTTTAATTAAATGATATTCATTCTCATTATTTGTTTTGCCTGTGGTGTCACTCTTATTAGTCAGTACATATTTAAAAGTGTAACATTAAGTTTTATTTGACTGACATATCACACAACTTTTCTCTCAGTTGAGTTTCCCATTTTGAATAATGTGGCGTGTTCTCATGTAAACTATGGGCACTAAATACAGCTTTCCAACTGAGAAAACAAAGCCAAAATAAAGCATTTATTTAGAACAAAGATGCTGCCCTGACATCCTCTGATGATGAAATTGGGGGTTGATCTAACAGCATTTACATTTTGTTTTGTTTGTTGCTCTACACCTCCGAACACTCCATCACTTCATGACAGCTAAATTTAGGGTTGTACTGGCTATCAGTAGTGGTGGAAAGAGTACTAAGAAAGTGTACTTAAGTAAAAGTATTGCTACTTAAGGAATAATTTACTTGAGTACAAGTAAAGGTGCTGAAAATAATATGACTCAAGTAAGAGCAAAAAAGTAATTTGCTGAAAAGCTACTCAAGTTACTGCGTTACAAAGTACTTTAGTATTATTTTTATATTTTTACCCAAAATGAGACGATGTGAGCATTATGGAGCAGGGTTAACCCTTACCCTAACCTAACACTCATGTACTGTAATGTCTGTTTCACAAGTGAGACCCAGGAAATCCCTTATGTACAAATGCATCAGATATCACTACAGCTGAATAACATTCAGATAGAGACGCTTTGACTGATGAAACGTGGAAGACAATAAACACACAATTGCAATGCAATGCTAATTGACATAGCTTGTATCACAGTATAGAATTTTATAAAAAAATATTTTCTGTCACTGTGATAAGAAGCAACATGGAACCACAGAAGCTAACTGTTTTAAACACGACTGATGTTATAAAGTGATTTTGGAGCAAAACATGATATTAGTCTCATAAA
>NW_015560621.1:367905-368744 GCF_001515605.1 Sinocyclocheilus anshuiensis | reverse complement strand
ACGTATAAGATTATGTGGTTGTTTTTAAGAAGGGCAAAAGCAAAGAAGGGTAAGTGAGGGTTTAAAAGAAAAGGGTCTAAAACAGTGTGAATAGAAAGGTGCCAGTAAAAAATTATGTGGGGTGTGGGAAAGGTTGGGCATTGTTTGAATTTTAATGATTCCGATTCTTGTCAATTCCTAATTTTGATTAAAATAGGGTAAAAAATAAATAAATAAAAATAAATCTTAGATATCCTCTTATTACAAAGTATTTCACAGTTAGCTGAATATGAATGAAAATCAACAGGCTAAAGAACACTTAAACAAGGATGTGTGTCCAGCAGAGAAAACAGCCCGCGAGTCTTCTTGACTTGAATGGTTTAAAATCACATTGAAAGTGTAGTTTGTTATAATAACAAAGGTGGACTCAAGGCACATTTTCGGCAGGACAAAAACGAGCATTTTATTTAACATGTTAACCCATACCTAGGCTCAGGAATCCAAAATCTATTCCAATTCTGGAATAGGATGCTTAAGGTCAGGAATCGTCTACTTGTTATAAAATTCAAATTTCGATTCCTCTTATCGATTCCTTTGTGCGCATTTTAATATGACTTTAAACCATTCAAGCACAAAAAGACATGTGCACTGTTTTCTGTCCTGCAAACATAGGGGCGTAGCTAGGGGTGTGCGATATTGACAAAAAATTATATCTAAAAACATTCTGGGATTTTATCGATAACGATAATTAGACAATATTTTGCTATAGAGTGTGTTATTGTGCTGATATCTTATCTCTAATTGTGCTGACAGCTGACTCCTGAATTTTTTGATATTCTTCATATTCTGTGTGGTCAGTT
>NW_015560621.1:351301-364074 GCF_001515605.1 Sinocyclocheilus anshuiensis | reverse complement strand
TAAATCAACACAGAAGCTGCATCTGAAGTGGCATTTAGATGTATTTACACACATGTATTTTGTTTAATGCAAGACATGAATGCATTTAACCTGCAATTGCAAATGCATAAATAATGTTTTGATATATTAAACATAAAACGTTGAATACTGATATTTGAAATGATTTAAAACATGAAAAAACAAGAAAAAAGAAAAGAAAGAAAAAGCCGAAATGTGCAGCAAATCAAGCAAATCACTGTTAATAAGTGAGTCATTGCGATTGAACCGAATCATTTAAACGGTTGATAACGAAATACGTTGTAGAAATAGAGCAAAAACAGGCAATATAGTGTCTAAAATGCAAGTCTCTTAATTAACTTCTTGTTTATTGAACTGTTGTAAATCTATATGTAATCATGATGATTTTTGGAGGAAAAAACTGCATTCTTTGTGTGATATTGATGCAATATGGTGTCTAAAACGTAAGTCTCTTAATTAACTTATTGTTTATTGAATTCAATGTCTAATCATGAATCATGGTCATTTTTGGAGAAAAACGGCACTCTTCGTGTGAAATTGAATAACTATATGATAAATATATAATATATAAATTTTCTGCCATCATGTCTTGAATTTGTGATCATTCTAAATGCATTTTAATAGACTGAATCATGCAGTGAAAGAAAACACACTAAATGCGCACACGCACTAGTCTAGACTTCACATATCGTGCCCTGTTTTCTGTACGGCACACATAGGGGCATAGCCATCATTTCAGAAATGAGGGGGACAGAAATGTAAAAAAAAAATTTTTACTTTTGTCTAATTGACAGGCTTTATTTTTTCTTATGTCTTTTAATTGGCTAAGAAATCAAATACACTGCTGGGCGATAACCAATCATTTGTATTCTATAATATTTGTTTCTGTATTTTCTTAATGACAATTTTAGGATTGGTTTATACAAACACATAATAAGGCAGAATAACTGCTGGACGATAACCAATCATTTGTATTCTATAATATTTTTTTCTGTATTTTCCTAATGACAATTTTAGGTTTGGTTTATACAAACACATAATAAGGCAGAAATGTTATGTCAATTAGCACTGCGTTATTCATATACTATTTATTAACTGGAAATGACCTGAAATTACATTTTTTTAAAGCTACAGAGATAGCGGGATGCCTTTGTCCATATTAGGGATTTCCTGCACATAGTAAGTTATTATATATTACTTCTACTAGGCCGTTTTGGACTTTCTGCGCGAGAGTGCCCTCCGGCTTCGAGTATGAATGAAACATGCACTATATGTTCACATCGTCTCGTTTTGGATATGTAACAATCGTTCGGTCATACATACACTAGCCTATCTAGTTTTTCGCCCATCTGCACACACATCCAAAGCATGCACACAGAAAAAGTGATTTAAAATGCATCTGATTAATTTAACAGATAAATCATGGTTGATCTATCAGCCAGATGCATGTAAAAATGCATGCGCTCTTATTTCAGTGTTGTTGTTAATGTTGAGGTTATTTTAGCTTCGTACATTTAGTTTAACTGCACTGTTAAAGAGGGCGATTTTTACCATTCAACTTAACTGTGTGCATGTATTTTAGACACTTACATCGTTCTTGCTCCATCCGTGCAATAATTCTATCAACCGAGTTTTCTATTTACTTATACTGCACATTTTCTAGAGGGACATCTATCAGCGTTGCACTCGCGTCTCGCACAAGAGAGCGGCATGTTTAGAAAGCCATGTAAAATTAATGTAAGTTCAATTTAAAAAAAAACATGTCTCAAGACTTTATTTATTAACACTGTATCTCATGTTTTTAAATGAAGAAAGTAAACTACTTTTGTGATTGGTTTTCGGTCCTTTGTATTAAACTATACATGCATGGTGTCGTTTTTTTTTTCTAATTGTTTAAGCAACTTTATTAATTATATAGGGTTTATAAACATTATTTTAAACATTATGCACATTTTTTCAAAGATAGTCGTGTTATTTTATTACGCTTTGAAGAAACGTGCGTAATATTTTGTTCGATGCGCCCTCTTGTGGCCTCAGGAGAGAAGCCAACAGCTTTTTTCCCTCCTAACATTTAATATTTAAGTAGAAAATTCGAATTTAGTTTTTCAGTCATTTTGACAGCCCCACAAAGCAAAGTGCGGTTTGATCGGCCCGCTCCCGCAGCTGAACTGGACGTTTTGATTGGTTTTGCACCTGAGTCAGACCTGTCTGTTATTGGCTGAAGCGCAGGGCTCCACCCCAGAAGTTTAAAAAAATGTCCATCAAATGCCGGCTCGCTCGTTTTCTCCATCGGCACCTCCTTTGTCTACTTTCCACCTCTAGCTATCAGATTGAGTCATACAGATACAAAAAAAAAAAAAAGTTCTACATTTAGAAAAATCAGTAGGCACAATACCACATACATTTTTGACACATGGGTCAAACCCCCTGGGCGCTTAATTTTTCCCCTCTGTATTTTCACATGCTGTTTTTCTTTTACATCATGCTTTTTGTGTTGTCTTTTTTCAAACTTATATCTGCAAATAGCTATAATTTGTGTCAATGTTGTTTTTCTACCCTTTCTTCCACCTATTCTGTCTTGCATGCCCACATCTCTCTCTGCATGGCTTGGCTGCATGCTGTAAATTGTTCTTGATGGAATGTAGCTTCCTGTACCCAGATACAAAAAGGTAAGTTCATATTTATTCACTACTTTCCCACTTCCTAAACAAATTCCTTGTCTTTCCCATCGAAACTCCACTGATTCACTCCAGTAACACTGAAAAAAAACTTACTAGCTGTAATGTACTCTCTGAAATGTTAAAGAAAAGTGTACTGTAGAACCATTAGAACCATTATTACATCCTTATGTTATATGTTTTTTTGTTTTTTTTGTATTATTTTTTACATGACAGGATCATACAAATCTCTCAACTGGTTACTTTTTCTTTTTGATATATATATATATACAAGTATATTTTTCAGTAGAAATACTGGGATTAAAATATTACAAGTATTCCTAAATTCTAACCATTTGTATGCAACTGTAGTATTTTTTGTGACTAGAGACTAGATCTTACAGTCTCCTTTATGCGTGTTCCCTTTGTGGCATACCTCTATCTGTCCTGTGAAATATAAGACTTCCTGTGACACAGCTGGCATCATTTTGTACTTTACTGTTGGCATCTTTTCTTTTTGTTGGCTCACTCATTGACGAGACATTATCTTCAATTAAGATAAAGTGCTTACCCATGGGCAGATGTAAGCATAATGTTTAATAATGGCCTTTTATTAAGTATTTGTGATGAATGGATACATTTATCTCATGCTAGTTCATTTCTGTTACCATGTAATGGTACATTTCTGTCTTGAATGGCAATTTTTCACTGCATAGTAAGAGACTCCAGAGACTTTATCTCTCTCATTTGTTCTCATGTGGGTGGGTGGGTGTTTATATTCATATGGTCTTCAGTACAGTGTGGATCCCAGAGTTGTCTGTGGCCATGTCTCACCCCCTGTACATACATTCATGACTTAAGAATGAGATGAACCCATTGGCCACTTTCACATCCATGTGGGTATTAATTTATCTTTGCGTCTGACATGGAGCATTACAGCAGCCTGTAGACAACTATAAATCAGGTAGAAAGAGAGTGAAAGAGCTGTCATGCGGTTTAACATAAGCTAACCCTCACAGCTATTCAACAACCTTGATCAGGAACTCGGGTGTTTCTTTTAGATCAGTATTCAATATTTCACTGGCTTATTCAGACTATTTGTACAGACATCTGCAGTTTGATGGGCTCTGATTCATGATCTTAAAAATTTCTAACAGGTACTGGACCAAACAAATCTCGGCAAGCACAATGCTAAGGACAGGTGGGTAGTTATCAGTAGAGATAATATATTGGACTGATAATGGATTTGGATATTTATTTTTATTCATATTCAGGCTTTTTAACTTTTTCAAATGATCAAAAGATACAGGAAAAAAAGTACAATTTAAGTAAATTTTCTTTTTCAGTATATTTTAAAGTCATGTAATGACAGTGCTACATGAAATCATTTTAATATGTTGATTTGGTTCTCAAGAAACATTTATTATCACAGCTAAAAATAGTTGTGCTGGTTAATAATAATTTTTTCAGGATTCTTTGAATAACAGAAAGCTCAAAGGAACAGCATTTATAGCATTTATACATTTATGAAATAGATTTTTTATTCAACATTATAGATGTCTTTACTGATATTTTGCTTAATTTAATGCATCCAAAAATATAAAATTCTGACTCCAGACAGTAGTGTGGATTAACCATTAGATATAGCCCAACAAACAAACAAAAAAAGGTTGCAAAATCTAGGATCTTGATTGCAAAACAATATAATGGCATAAAAAAACAATACATGTTATGTATATGGATTCTTAATAATATTATAATAAATTATTATTATTATTACTGGTAGTATTTGATGCATGTTTGTATTGCTGTATAATGATCAGTTATTTGTTAAAATGTCAAAAAATATATATTAAAAATTTGTTTTGCATATTGGTAATCAGACACCACACAAAAAAAAAATGGCCCAAGATTCTGGGATAGACTCCAGCATCCCCACGACCCTACATAGGACAGGCGTTTTGAAAAAGGGATGTATAGATGGTATCTGTCATAACATAACTGCTTATTGAGATGTTACTCTAGCATTTATTCTCTCACTTCCTCCCACTGTTGTTCAAGCCCACCTCCAACCTGTACTAATGTTTATCGGTAATGCTTTATGGCTATGTACTGTGTGGCTCAATGGCGTTTGGAGCGTGTACAGCTCTCACCCATTGAGAGTCATCTGTGCTGGAACCTCCATCTGCTCTTGTGAAACACACTTGATTTCGACCAGCCCTTTTCTTTTACAGAATATTGCCCCTTTCATTTTTAAGTGCAGACCATCTCCAACAGGATGTTTATCCAGAAGAATAAAGAGATATAATTTGGCAGATGAAACAGATCTGACTAGTTAGCCGTTGATGGGGAGATGGGAAGGGAAATGCCGTACTTGGCAGCGTGGCAGCAGTAAGTAAAGCGCTATGAATGATTGGGTGCGCGCACAGCTTTCACAAGCACTTGCTGATCCATGCCACACATCTCCTTTCACACTGGTCATTTCTCCTGCTTCTCCGTAATTATGATCAACCATCCATTCACCGGCAACACTGCAATCGGACGCCCAATAACACATTTATTGTTAGCTGTGTTCTCAGGAGACCTCTGCTTCTCGGTTTTACGCTTATCCGGAATAGTCAAGGTCAGCTGGGACATTACAAATGCACGTTAAGGTTACGCCCACTCGCCCTCCTCCAATCAGCTTGCAGTTACCAGACAGACCTTTGATGAGGAGTTTAGTTCCTCTGTATTTAACACATCCTTCAATATCCAACGAGAATGGGGTGCATCAGCATTGCACCATATTAAATCACATGGCGGCTGTTTTTCTTTATCGATCTGCTTGGAGCAGTAGGAACCCAGTTTACCAGTCACCATATGTCACGCAGCCCTGAAGCGCAAGACAAATTCTGAATTACACCGAGTGCCTGGCTCAACACTGAGCAAAGATAACTCAGTTGTTATTAGCAAAAAAGCATATATACGCCCCCAGTGTTTAGCAGGTTTAGCTGTATTGGAATTGGATTTATGGCAGTGGGGAGATGGGAAATCACATACGTATGTTGAAAGCAATGTTCAGTTTTGTGCTTGCCTTTATTTTCGTGAATGGTTGCGTCAGTGCTCTTCTATAGTGAAGTGGACCTCAGAGGCTGTTTCAGCTTGCAGCACCTTCAAAGAGAACGACCATCTGCAGTCTCCGCACGCACGCACACACAAACATGCTCACAAACACAATCACATAGAGCCGAGTGGACCTGTGGATTTTTGAAAACTGCTTTGTAGCTCTGATGAGACCGGTGTGCACGGGTCATCCTGTTATGGGCCAACAGCAGGAGCAAATAGCTTGAAGAGCAGATTGAAAGAGAAAGATGAGAAGGTTGTCTACATTTTTGACAAGCCTTTGTCAAAGCTGAAGTGTGGCATTTTTTCGTTGATTATAAACACTTTCTCTTTGGCCAGTTTTACATGCCAGTTTGGCCCAGTCAATGTAAACCCAGGCTGTGTCTGAATTCCTGTACTTTTTTTAGTATGTACTAATAGTGGGAAATATGGCACAAATATCATATCAGGTTTTTTTTTTGTTTTCAGGAAATTCACTATTTTATCACTATTCTTTTTCATATTGGTTTTACTATTTTGCAAGTTGTCTGAGCAGTACAGCCAAACTAATTTCCCTATTTTAAAAACAATATAAAATAACAAAATATAAAATAAAAAAAGAATGGCAGACATTTAGGCCAAAGTGGGCGAACATAAAAAAAAATCTTTGTCATTATTTTATATTTGTTATTTTAAAAAATACGGAGAAATATACAAATTACAAATACACATAATAT
This sequence comes from Sinocyclocheilus anshuiensis, assembly GCF_001515605.1. Classification (NCBI taxonomy): domain Eukaryota; kingdom Metazoa; phylum Chordata; class Actinopteri; order Cypriniformes; family Cyprinidae; genus Sinocyclocheilus; species Sinocyclocheilus anshuiensis. The sequence goes on along the minus strand of NW_015560621.1, from coordinate 357,581 downwards.
ACAAATAAAACAAATAATGCTTTATTTTTCAGGTACAGTAGGTGTATTTAACAGTAGCATTCAAGAAATTGAATGAACAAATATGAAAATAAAACAATTCACAAATATATAAACTTCACTGTATAAATTACACAATGATTCTTATTAAAGCAACTGTATTAAAGTTCTTCAGTCAAGAGCAGTGAGTGATTTTTCTCTGTGTTTTGTTGGTTAATTAACATTAAAGGGATTGTTCACCCAAAAATGAAAATTATGGCATCATTTACTCACTCTCAAGTTGTTTTAAATCTCAATTAGTTTCTTTCTTCTGTTGAACATAAAATATTTTTTGAAGAATGTGGATAACCATACAGTTGCTGGTCCCCAGAAATATCTTCTTTTGTGTTCAGCTCAAGAAAGAAATTAATACAGATTTGGGACAACATGAGAGTGAATAAATAATGACATAATTTTCATTTTTGGTGAACTCTCCCTTTAATGACAAGCGGCAGCATGTTTAGTACAATTAGTGTGTTGTCCCTTTTACACCTGCACGCATCTAATATCAAAGCCTAATATACAGGCACGCATCCGTTTTCCTCTCAACTGTTTACTTTCACTTTAGACATAACAAGTTGTGTTTATATGTACACCTTGTGTGTTTTTGACAGTATTAGCACAATCAGATGCGAAAGATTGCTTAGTCCAGTAATAGGGCCCTGTTTGACATGCTTTTTTATTGTGCGTGCTCAGAAAAAGCGCACATCAGAACAGAACGCAAATTAAATGTTTAACCGGCAAGGTTGTAAAGCACATGCAAATAATGTACTCTTGTGATTGTGAATAAGTGCAGTGTCCCGTGAGTGTAACTCTAGCGCTGAGTTAACATTTGATGTGAATGTATGGTGTGATGTACAGTATATTGAGACTGAGGCGCCAGAACTGCAACTGAGAATGTGCACTGTAGCACAATTTCTTCGAAAGCAGATCGTGTAGACATTTTAATCATCCACGATCAAAAATCATAATATCGCACACCCCTAGTATGTACTGAATTATATAAACACCATACCTCTTACACACTGATGAAGTGCGTTCTGTAAGAATACATTTCTGGACATTTTACACTGTAAGAAAAAAAGTACAAAAAACTGTACCTTCAGGGAATGCAACAGTTCTCATTGGGACAACTATGTGCCTGTATAACCTCAAAGGAGAATATTAGTTCCTTAGAGTAGTAATGCGTACCCTTAAGGTACTGCCCCAAAGCAAGCTATTGTACCCTTTTAGGGACAGTTTTTGCTGAGAGTGTACAATTGCCTTGTTGACATTGTCCTTACCAGCTCACCATTTTTGGTTCCCAGATCATTCTCAAAATGAACGTCCTAGCATCTTTTTTTTTTTTTTTTTGGTGAACCAAGAAATGACTCATTGATTGTTTCTGTAATGTTCTTGAAAGGGTTAGTTTATATAGAAAACAAAAACCTAAAAACAAACATTATTTACCATTCTTTTTACATTTTTATTAGGTTGTCATACACTCTCAAAAAAAAAGGGACAAAAGCTGTCACTGGGGTGGTACCATTTCATAAGGTACAAATATGTACTAAACTCGATATTTTTGGTACTAATATGTACCTTTAAGGTACTTACTGTATACAACTTTAGAGGTAAATAAGGTACAATGGTGTACCTTTTGAAAAGGTACCACCCCAGTGACAGCTTTCATACTTTTTTTTCTGAGAGTATACAAACTCCCTTGTAATGTTATGGTTATAACGTTCCTAGAATATTAAGGAAAATATAACCAAATCAGAACCACACACTAATGTTACGACAATGTTCTGTGTTTATTGGTTATAGTGCTGAGCATTCGGACATCCTACTCATTTGACTTTAACTTTTTAAGTATGTCTATTCGGACATGGGAACTGTGCTCTGTTTGTTTCAGTGGCCTGACATGTCAAGTTTTTTGCTTAACCAGTATAGTGTGCAATGGCTTGGGGCGAGAGTATTTGTAATAAGCATATTAATTAGAAATTCATTAGTTTGTTCCAATAATGAAAGAAGTTGTGATGGAAGAAATCCCAAGCAATTTTGATATATATATATATATATATAGTATACCACTGTTCTAGTAACATGTTTGACAAAATAACTAAAGCATTTCAACAAAAACCTTTTATTTTGTGGAAAACAGTGATCAAAATTAGAGACCAAAATTAACCATTGTAGCACGAAAGAAGATTACAACTAAACTTTTGGAGGGTTACAGCTGTCAGAAATAAGTAGGAAGTGTAGAGGCCCTTGCTTTGAATGACTTCAGCACATCTGTGGCCACAGGACATCACTAGTTTCTCAGACTGCACTGGTGTGAGCTTGGTCCACTCTTCTTTCAGTCTCTTCCATAGTTCAGTAACTGTAATGGTTTTCTTAGCCATAACTTTGTTGCCAAGGATTTTCCAGAGATTTTCAGTCGGGTTTAGATCAGGACTCTGGGCCAGCCATTTCATTATTTCATTTCAATGTTCCTGGCTTCAAGGAACTGCTTTACCCGTTTTGCAGTGTGACAGGTGGCATTGTCCTACATGAAAATTGCTGGCTGATTGGGAGATGCTTGCAGGGAAGACCCCATTTAGAGTCTCCACGTTATCCTGCCTTTTCTTGCATTTGTCTTACGTGGACAACCAGACTTTTTGAGGGACTTGAATGAATTAGTGTTATTGTAAAGCTGCAATATTCAAAGAATTACAGATTTGGAACGACAAACTTCTCGTGCAGTGGTTGAAAGGGTCATCCCTTTGACCTCATCTGGACAACCTGCTGTCGCAGGGCTTCAGTCACCTTAGAGCGGCCCGCCATCTCACTCATCTCAGTGAAAATTAGAGGAATGTTGCCAGTTAAATAGGGTTTGTCAGTCTTATAACTAAGGAAATTAGCACCAGGTACCAGATTAACACCAATAACTTGAAAGGTATCTGTAAGTGTTCTCTAATTTTGATCAGAGTTATTTTTCAAATATCTCATTAAAGTTTTTTTATACTTGAGAATACAATTAATTTATGAAATATGCTTTAAAACGGCCCTTCTACTCCTGTTAGGATAACTTCAAATATGACTAAGCAGTGAAATACACTAGTATCATAGTCCCACATTTCTAGAGTCTTCTACATTCTTTACCAAGCAACAGTTTGTAAATTTGTAAGATTTTGTTTGACTAGACTAGACACTATTTTTCGCCTGTCACCCCTCCTGCCATGTACTTTTGCCCATGCAGAGAACTTGTCAGAGACTGAGAGTTTTCTCACACCCCCTCATGTTCATTTGTTTTATTTCTCAGGCGCTGTTGTTGTGTAAAATGCAACAGTGATGATTATTTATGTCTTTATGCGCTTCCTCCATGTACCCACAAGCTAAACAAAAGTGTAGAGAGAGGTGTGAAGCCCAAGCAAGCCTCTTTGACAACTGGGAAAAGGAATGCATCACTGAAGCATGGATACACACTTGCACAAAATGCTGAATCTATATTAAAATCAGTTTGTCTGTGACTCATTTTAGCTTGTGATGTTTAAATGCTGAAATTCAATAGACCTCAGGCCTTCTGACCTACCAGAAAAATGGCAAAAGCTAATTTAGTGCTATTATTTTGTATGTAGAGTGCCTATAAAAAGTAGTGGCCTTTTTCACATTTTGTTGTTCTGACTTAATTTCGTTTTTATGCCACTCATCAACAGAAAATTTTTATAATTTTATCTCATCAAGTCTCTTTTGCTTATCAAGGTTGCATCCATTTGATCATACAATACAGTAAAAAAGTAATAGTTTATATATTTAATATAAAGTGTGTATTTAAAATAACTTTTTTTTATGTTAATATATTGTAAAATCTTATTTTTTCCAGTGAAAAGCTCCATTACTCCAGCCTTCAGTGTCACTTGATCCTTCAGAAATCATTCTAAAATACTGATTTGGTGCTTAAAGGGATAGTTCACCCAAACATGAAAATTGACATCTTTTACTTAACCTTAAGTTGTTTCTATCCTGTATGAATTTCTTCTGTTGAACATAAAATATTTTGAAGAATATGGGTAACCAAACAGTTGATGGACCCCTTTGACTTCCATAGTATGGAAGACAATACTGTGGAAGTCAGTGGGGTCCATCAACTGTTTGGTTACCCATATTCTTCAAATATTTCTTATTTTATGTTCAACAGAAGAAAGCAATTCATACAGGTTTGGATCAACTTAATGGTGAGTAAATTATGACATTTTTGGAAGACTATTAAGAAACGTTCATATTATTATCAATGTTGAAAACAGTTGTGCTGCTTAATATTTTTGTGGAAAACATTTTTAGGATTCGTTGATAAATAGAAAGAGCAGAATTTAATTGAAATAGAAATCTTTCATAGCATTTTAAATGCTTTTACTGTCACTTTTGATCAATTTAATGCATCCTTGCTGAATAAGTTTTAATTTCTTTAAAAAAAAATCTTACTATTCATGGTGTTCTGGACCCCTTAGCAAGTAAATAAATTATAATACTTATATAAATCCACCTCTAACCGGAAGGCAAAATGGGAATTCTGAAGGATTGACAAACTTCAGTGGCTGAGATTGGAGATATTGCACATTTAACTGTTGCTCCAGGGCTTCACTGGCTACATCTTAATGGGAGAGTGTCAAAGATACATCCACCATTTAAAAATATATATATTTATATATATATATCTCAGCACAGCATGTGGGAGACTCTGAAGCCAGTTGGAAGAAGGTTCTGTGGTCTGATGAGACCAAAATAAAGATGTTGGCCATTAGAATAAACGACATGTTTGGCATAAGTCAAACGCTGCACAACAGAAATACACCATCCCCACAGTGAAGCACAGTGGTGGCAGCATCATGCTGTGGGAATGCCTGGCAGGCTTGTGAGGATAGAGGGTAAAAAACAAATAAATAAATAAAAGCAGTACAATACAGGCAAATCCTAGAGGAAAACCTGATGAAGACTGCAAGGTACCTCCGGCTTGGCAGAAGATTTATTTTGCAGCAGGACAATGACAAGCGTAAATCCACAGATACACAGAAATAACTGAAAAACAACATTTATGTCCTGGAGTGATTGTGTTCACATGTCAATCCAACTGAGTTTGAGCAAAGTATGAATGAGGAAGAATTGCAGTGGCCAGATATGCAAAGTTGATAAGAGACCCACATACAGACTCTGGAATTATTTCTAAAGTTGCATTGTGTTTTAATGTTGTAAAACAAAACAACGGGGAATACACTGCAGATTAATTAGTGCTGCTGTCAAATTTAACATGTTACCTTGTGAGATTATTTAAATGTTTCAACTGTTCCATATTTTTTGTGCTCTTTCTAAACACTGGTTGAACTGATTCAAGCTCTGCAGCACAGGTTTCCATGATGTGTTCAATACACAGAAATATAAAAATATAAAAAATGCTTGAAATAGATGTATGGCAGAATTGCTCTTGGGTTAAAAAGAAGACCAGCTGAGAACTGCTTCAGAATTTTTTTTTAAAGGGGTCATATAATGCGATTTAAATTTTTCCTTTCTCTTTGGAGTGTTACAAGCTCTTGGTGCATAAAGAAGATCTGTAAAGTTGCAAAGACTAAAGTCTCAAATCCAAAGAGATATTCTTTATAAAAGTTGAGTCAACCACGCCTACCTAAAACGGCTCGTTCTAACACGCCCCCACATGTCTACGTCACGATGTGGGAAGATTTGCATAACGCCGCCCAAATGTTCACGCAAAGAAAGAAGGCGTAACTTTTATTCTCGCTGTAGTATTGTTGTTGCCGCCGCTGCCATGTCGTGAAGACACTGTGTGTTTCGTTGTGAAAACGAAACTACTTTGTTTGGCCTTCCAAAACAGGATGATATCCGCTTCGTCATGCTGAGTCAAGCTGATCTGTGCTGGTTGCTGAGGAAATACATCAACTTCGTGCTGTGGATCGCCAGATCGGCTTTCACCGTGGACGAAGTGGAGTCCAGCCCGGGGTCGTCACGTGGTTGCCGCAAGCCCGCCGGATGCTCCTTCATCGAATCCGCCGGCCGCGCCGTTCTCAAGCCCGCTGGCCGCTGCTCACTCTAGGCCTCAGGCCTCCACAGTAAGTTTTTTATATTTAAAGAATTTTCCACTGACGATTCAAACGTGAGTTTTGAACAGTGTAGAGTAGCACTTGTTGTTTGTCGTTTCTCCAGACATTGTTTTATGTTTACGCAGCGCTATACACAATGCGTAAAAAGACAGTATAAGTCATTATAATCAGTA
>NW_015560621.1:341547-351279 GCF_001515605.1 Sinocyclocheilus anshuiensis | reverse complement strand
CGATGAGCTTTGTAAAAATCGATGCGTTTCAGAAAGGCGGGGCATAGAGGAGAAACAATAATGTACATTATGTGGAAAATAATGTCTTTTTTGAACCTTAAACCGCATAAACACATTTCATTACACCGAATACACAAAATAATGTTCTTTTTAGCAATGACCCCTTTAAGTTATTTTCTTATTTTCTTGTGTTAAACAGAAACTGAATGTTAACATACTAACTACAAAAAAATTATATATTGACAGCATTAATAAGAAACAGAATAATGTTTGTCCTTTAAGTATTTTTTCTTTTCTTTCTCTCACTAACTTGGTTCTGCTGAATATTCAAAGAAAGACAATTTCATGCCAGACATTTCTGGAAAGACCTGAAGCTCTTTCAGCAGCAGCTCTCCGTGGGAATAGACTTGATTTTATTAGTGCAAAAGCACTCTTGACTGTTGTGTACTGAAGATAACAAACACTTTTCTGAAATCTTGCTGCAAAGTTGCATTATGCAGACAGCTAAACAGAAAACCATTATTTGGACTGCAAAGGTAAATCCAGACTTGGTGAGGAACATGTTCCCTTAATCGAAAACATTCCCCTTAAGGTCTCTGAGAGACAGCAGTGCCATTCTCTGACTGTGAATGTGATGGTTAACAACAGTGTTGAAAAGACCCTCTGCGATACCCTCTTTGATATTGATTGGCCTCAAGATCTACGCAGCCCTATGAATCCAAAGTCCGATGCCACCTCACTGAATCCCACTACAAAGACTGTGGAGCAGAGGGGATGATGGGTGTCAGGTGGTGCAAGGTTTTCAATAAGATCAATGTTTGCCTCACAGACTCTCTGATAGCAGACAGTGTTGTCTAGCTTTGTATTGATATTTACTCGAAATCCTGTGCAGCTTGTAGTTAATTTATGATTTATAAGTTCTGTGTGGGGTTTAAATAGCTCAAAAAACATACTTAATAAAGAATCGGGTTGAATCTGATTATAAGGAAAATTTCAAAAACATGCTTCAGACAAAGCTGCACATTTTATATATATATACAGTGGGTACGGAAAGTATTCAGACCCCCTTAAATTTTTCACTCTTTGTTATATTGCAGCCATTTGCTAAAATCATTTAAGTTAATTTTTTTTCCTCATTAATGTACACACAGCACCCCATATTGACAGAAAAACACAGAATTGTTGACATTTTTGCAGATTTATTAAAAAAGAAAAACTGAAATATCACATGGTCCTAAGTATTCAGACCCTGTGCTGTGACACTCATATATTTAACTCAGGTGCTGTCCATTTCTTCTGATCATCCTTGAGATGGTTCTACAAATGGCTGCAATATAACAAAGAGTGAAAAATTGAAGGGGGTCTGAATACTTTCCGTACCCACTGTATATATTTCTTTATTATTATTGGCACCAACACAACTGCTCAGTTCATTTTTGGATGATTGCACGTCTGATATTTCTGCCGTCTCCACACAGCGATTGGGCTTTTTATGCCCAAAGTGCTTAAGCTTTTTGCCCATACCAAAATGCATGTTAATAGAAAGCTAAGAGCTTTAGGAGAGTGCTCTGCTGTCATGGCATGACACCACCTCCAGTGTTTCTAATTAGCTTATTTGGTCGGATCTGAAATGGTACGTCTTGTTAGAAAAAGCAGGAATTTGACATGAATTGGTTATCTAAAGCCTGTGGAATCTATCAGGCTGACAGCTTTGTGCTGTTGACTTCAGAGGATGTCTAAAAGTGGTTGTTTTTCATAAGTCACGCATGTTTTTTTTCTTTCCCTCTCTCTCAGGGACTCAAACCAATGGATCACAATGGGCTGTCAGATCCCTATGTTAAGCTGCACCTGCTGCCTGGAGCTAGTAAGGTATGTGCCTGCTCTCCCCTTGGAGATGCATTGTTTTATACAATGCAAGGAGGCTTGTAGTTATATGATTTATATGTTTTAAGGCAGTGGTTCTCAACCAGAGGGCTGGGACCCATTAGGGGGCCTCAAGAAAATTCCTAGGGGGCCACAGAATGACTTCAAATGATTCAGATTAATATATTATTATGAATAAAATATATATTCATATTATTATTTGTGCATCTCTAGACTCTTAACACTTTAGCATCTCGTTTGCAGTGTAGACACATTGCACTGCGATAGCTTATTTTATTCTATTCTACTCTGTTTTCAGAACAAGCTCTACCTGTAGTACAATCCAGTTAAAATTACATTTTAAATCACATCAGTAACCTTCAGTAACACATCAGATGGAAGGTTACTTGTGGGAGGTGCCTGTGTTTTTTGTGCATTTTGTTTTAAATAACAAAAGGATGGATGCAGGCTCAAAAATCATAATGAGACAACACAACACAACTTCTTTACTTCAGACTCTTGAGCCTGAGGTATCCAACTTCAAATTAACTCTTAAAAGCACTCTTTTATACCAACTCTTTCTGTCCCAACATGAGTCTAGATTACATTAATCAAACTGGCCAGTGCAACATTGAAATATAAAATGCCACTTTTTTTCTTGTCACTGAACAACCTCTGTGCTCTACAAATTATCATCATACTTCTCATTATAATTCATCTGTTTTTGACCGGTACCCTCTTTGCTCATCCTGCCAACAATCCACTTAGCTACTGACAACATAAGACTTCTCTAAGTCATTCTCCTTCTGTTTGGATCATACGTCCTACAGTACAGCTGAACTCTCCTTCACAGGGTTACAGAGTAATTGAATGGGATAGGATATCTGAGTTAACCCTTTAGGATTAGGAAACACCTAGGCGTTAATCGCACCTGCTTTAATCATTGTTAGGAATTTTTTACTTTTTCCATGCACTGGCTACAACATAGGACACTCTTTTCTTCTCCTCCTTTTTCAATAAATGGTGCAAGAAGGTGTTTGAGATTCATAAAATGATGATCGCCAACCTTGGAAGGTCAAACTAAATATTATATGAGCTGTTTTATTTTCTATTAATTCTAAATGAGGTTTGCCATTTTGCAACCCTGTTATCAGAATGTGGTACATGTCTAATACAGAATTTAAAGCACTAATTCATGTAATTTTATTATAAAAATATGAACAGTGTCAAAGGTGTCACAGGTCTGGCTTCTTAGCTTCTACGAGCAAATCTGTCATCTCTTCCAGGCCAATAAGCTCCGCACCAAGACCCTACGCAACACTCTCAACCCTGTCTGGAGTGAGACCCTGACGTATTATGGGATAACTGATGAAGATATGGTTCGCAAAACACTCAGGTACCCAATCATAATCTATACTTGGTGAGAATTTTATATGTCAAGGCCTCTGTAAAATTCAAGAAGTCAACAATTGTGTCTGAACACTCACTATTTGTGTTGGGCTGACACTGGTACATAACAGTAGCTTATCTATCGTAAAGAAGTAATTTGGTTGTTAGTAACTAAAGTTAACAAAGGGATGGTTACCAAGAAAGATGCATTCGCTACATATTGAGAGGAAAAACATTGTTCCTATGGCGTATTAAGTGGAGTCAGAAGAAAAGGAAAACAGAGAAGATGGCACGCGAAGCAAACCAACTTAAGTTTAATGAGGGCTTTTCAAAAATGTCAGTGGTGATTGAACCTGAGATCCTACTTTAATGAGGAAAAAGAGAGAATGTAGATGTTTTCTTAATTAAGTGTCCATGGTTACATGATTTCCCATGATCCAGTTGTAATTGGGTGTGTCAGGCCCACACCAGGCCCCCATGCAGTGCTGAGTCTGAGACATACAGTAATTACAAGCTGAAAAACCATTTGCCTTCAACAGCTTCAATGATTCTTGGATCACTGCCATACAAGTACTGAATAGAGTGTAGTGGGATGTTATGGCATTCATCAAAATGAAAAGCGTCCAGTTGAAGGACCGGTGAAGGAGGTAGAAATTTGCTTCTCACTCTGTCCTCGAAAACTGATCTGTTTAGATCTGATGGTTGGGGTGTTTATGAAACCTCTCTGTTCCTGTGCAGATGTATCAGCACTCTGGAATATGGCAGTATATTGAGAGAACAATGTTTGCTTTATCCTGTAAAATGGCATTATATTCCTTGGACATTATGTGACCCTGCAGAGCAATTATCAAGATCTAATCACTCCAATTAGCTGGCTGCTGATACCATTACAGTTTCCTCAACATTCTTAACTGTTGCCAACAGAAACGGGACAGAGAGCATCCATTTGTTTTCGCCAATGTTTTGGGGTGTAAAAAGTAGGGTGAGTGATATGCACTGGCCTTGGATACGAGTGGGTTTTTTTTTTAGACGGATGCTAATTCAATTAGCATCTATCTTTGGATAGGCATTTGGATATGTGGGGTAGTAACTGTCAATGTGGAAAGAAATCAGATTCAAATAAAAAGTTGTTTTTAAATGTATGAAACACTAAATTTACACTCCAAAATAGTTAAATAATGTGTAAGACATTTTCCACAAACGTTTTACAGTTTTTGTAACCTGACTCTTTATACCCCTCATTATTGCCTTGCATCATAATTCAAAGTGGCAGTTGCCAGAGGCCTTTAGATTGGTGCCAACTGGTAATCAACCTATCATGACTCACCTTTGCAAACATTTTAAAGTTTTTCATGTCATGTTCTTTTGGCCACCCCCTTTAAGTCATATACGTTGTTGCCTGGTGATTTCACCCCAGCTGAGATGTCATTGGCCCTTTCTGAGTGACATTTACTGCCGCACAAACATGACTGTAGCAAAATGGGTTGTTTTTTACAGAGCTTGGTTGTTTGGTTTGCATTGAAACCCTGTGCGGTGATTGAAATGCTGCATTAGAATAATACCACAGACAAAGTGGCCGTAAAGATTACACCACAGAGGAACATTAGTCTCCACTGTGTGTATCATTACATAACAGCTGTGTTACACACACAATATCCCTCAAATCCATTAAAAGCAGATTAACCATGTTGCCTGAGTAGAGAACCCACTTGGCATTGTCTTTCTAGTGAAATGTTGCAAATATAAGAAATTGGTTTAATGTGTCAGATAATGAGGTCAAAAGTGCAAGCTTTATACATAAATGGACATTTTGATTTTATCTCCTCATGGTTAATGGAATAAATACCAGTAAATGAAAATAACAATATTGTATAGCTAATTTAACTAATGTCCTGCACACATTCACCTCAATGCTGTGTATGCTGTCAGGAACACAAGTCACTACAGAAAATGGCCATTGATTACTGACAGAGCTTTTTGGTCTTTGTCAGTGTTTAACAATTTATTTGGGCTGACAAAGCATTAAATGGGAATCGGATTTCAATTTGGTGTTGATTAACTCTTACTTAATATGAATTAGTTTTCCATTAGAAAACTGCTTGCAAAGGAAGCTGTTACTCTGAGGACTCTTCTAACTACCATCAGTCTCTGTTTCAGATACACTAGTATATACACCTCTGGAAGGGGGAGAAATGTTAACTAATGTCCCAATATTTTGGCCAGATGAGCTTGTATCTAATTAAGAATTCATAGCTTAATACCAGTTTATTGGATCTCCTATATTTTCATTTGAACATCATATACTGACTATAAAAGTACTTTTTATTTGGCCTTGTAATATTCAGTTTTGTCTCAGTTTATAAGACCGTGAATTATAGTAAAGGATAGCAGTGGGGGCGACTGTAATGCCCTACATTTTGTCAGTTAAACAAGATGATTTAATGTGATTTTAATTTTTGTTGAATGCCAGATATTTAGACGGTAACTGGTGGCTACTCTACAGGTTTGAATTTTTATTTATTTTTAGCAAGTTCAAGGGTGACTGAACTAAAAATTATGATATAAAAATTTGTGTGCCTGAATTGAAACATTGGCTGTTTTGGGAAACTATTTTTGATTCTTCAGCTGATCAGTATAAATTAGTAAACAGGATTTAATAAATTTTCAGATAATTATACTCTAGGTTTTGCTTAGACTTTTGCTTTAAACACTTTTTTTTATCCCTGATAGCTAAAGTAATTAGTACCATATAAATGCAAATGCTATTTAGTGATATTAAGTATTAAAGCAGTTGATTACTCTGAACTGTGTCTTTTCAGATACAGTTGATTCATTATTTTAAATATAATTAATTATATTGTGGATTAGTAGTATTTTTTCATTTGCCCCCAACATACTGTTGGCATTTGTCTCAGAGTATTTATTTTAATGGAACTAACTATACTAATGACACTTAAATACTGTAGATTTATACCAAATCAGGGCGGATAAATTGTAGTTTGTAAGTTACGAAAGTTAGGAAAATGTAATGAGACGGAACAATGTGACCTACACTCTCTTTTTCATGAGCAAACTTTGATGTTGCAAGACACTAAAAAGCTTGACACCAACTCCAGGTTCAAGGTGGAGACGTCTAGACAGGTCAGAGCAGCGAGAGCAGGCAGTTATTGTGGGAATCACAGGCTTTTCCCGCTGAGATTGCAGCCCTGGGTTTGGAGGCTCCCAGATTTGTCTGGACTCCGTGTGAATTAATGAGGCAGAGAGTCCGCGCTTGAAAGGTCACATTTCTGTGCTTAAACGCTGCAGTAAAGGCTTTATTCAACACAGCTAGAGTGAGGTGACACTGGGATGAGGCTGGGTGATTTAAGAGTTTGGAAGGGTTGACCTGAGACCTGGGATGAGGGTTTCAGGTTTTTTTTTTGTTTGTTTGGTTTTTTTTATAAGATGAGCTCCTTTGGGATGAGGCTGTATGATGAAATGATCCGGACATACTAACAAGTTGACTCAGCTCCAACCCTGAAAAAAAAACTCACCTGCCTATAGCCTTAGTAATCCTGAAGACATTGATTAGCTTGTTCAGGTGTGTTTGATTAGGGTTGGAGCTGAACTCTGCAGGACTGCGGCTCTCTAGGACCGAACTTGCCTACCCCTGGTGTAGGGCAATAGAATATACGGTCTGTACAGTATAAAAACCATTACGCCTATGAGATGTCCCCACTTTTCACAAAAACAAACCTGTGTGTGTGTGTGCTCTCGTCTGTAGACATCTGGATCAGTAAGGACCCACCTGATGATTCACCATTGTTTTTCTTTAGGGCTGTCTTGCCAGTTTCCATGGAAACCAAAAGTCTCCCTCATAGGCCTTTCCTTTAGGGATCGCTCTCGTCCTTCACATAAATAAACTCTAAATACTGGCATATGCAGTGTCTCACCTCTAGCGTTTGTAAAAACTATATTTTCATTATTTCCTCATGCAGCGTTCTGGCACTTTATAGCACCTTAAATTCTCTCAATAAAGCCTGTCTAGTAAAGTGCTGACAGTCTGTGCCCATATCCCAGTGATACAATTGTTGTCTTGTGTATGACTTGTTTGCTCTTGATCTCTCTGAAAGGAGGGTACAAATGAAAAGGCTAGGCATAAAGAGACAGAGACACTCTCACTAACGGGAAGTGACATCTTCTCTTTCAATTGACCCTTAGCAAAGCCCCCCCCCCATATTTTGGTATGAATTTTGTCTTTTTTTTTTTTTTAAGAAATTCAAACATTAAATACCGTTTTGTGGCTCTTTAATGTGTCGTGACAGATCAGTTCCAGCGGCACATGAACCGATCATTTTTTCATATTTACTTAAAGCACAAAATAAACATGAATGAATATCAGAAGATATTTTATTTAAACCATGGAAAGATGTCAGTACACACCATTTTTCAAGTTTGTCAACCGACGTTAATCTACTCTCCTGTCTGGTTTGTTTGTTGTGTAGCATTTACCTGAAATAATTTTCATTCAATAATTGCTACTACCTTTTACAAATAATTACAAAATGGCAAGTGACACATTGAATTAAATGTGAAATGTTGAAGTAGAAAGACTGAAAAAGTATTTTCTTGTAAAATGTATTTCAATGTGTTTTATCTTCAACTTTGAAAGATAATTTTTTTACAATGTATAGGTTAGTCAAAAAGTAAACGTAGCTAATATGAATGCACGACAAGTCACGTGAAGATAACCAGGGTTTGAAGTGCTGTTGTGCTGAAAGTCTAAAGGAACCATTGGTTAAACCTTTAAATATTTTCACAATGTATCAATATACTTTCAAATAATTATTAATATAATGCATGTGTGTTGGGCAGAGGTTTTCAAACTGGGGGTGCTAGAGCATCTGTGGAAATATGAGAGCAAGTAAAAATTATTTACAAAATGTATTTTAAGACTGTCAAAGTAAATGTGTATCAACATAGAAGAATATGGACATATAATCTGTTTAACACAATCATTTTAAACACATCTGCAAAATTTGATGGTTTAATTCTACTTTCTAAAGACAGCCCTTGTTTTAATCATTAATTAATATATAACAAATGATTTTTATAAAAAAAAAAATTAATACTAAATACTATTTAATACTATATTTTCTAATTAAATTAACTTAATGGAAATTAAATACTTTACAGATAATAATTTAATAATTTGCCAATATAAAATCCAATTTTATAAAACAATGTAAAAGCCTAAAAAAACTTTTTTATAATATTAGACTTCATATTTCACACAGTATAAATGACAAACAAGTCTTTATATGAAAATATACAGCTGCCTTTATCATTTAAAAAGTGATTCCTCACAAAGCAACCATTTTAGTTAGAGATCCTTGGCATCAAAAAGCATGAACCCTCAAGTTAAAATATAGGAGCCAGTCAGGAGCCTTTGTATGTAGCATCTCGTAGCATCTCATAGAGCTTTAACCTTTCAGATTCTCACTTTAAAGCATAATTCATTATTTTTCACAATCTTCAAATCATCTCATCTGCATGGAAACTTTATGGACAGCTTCACAAAGAGACCCACAGCACTCCTACAGAGTGTAAGTCAGACATGTACATGAAGTCAGGCTTCAGTCTTTCACACTTTGACACAATGGAGCTCTGAGGTGTTATCTCACTCCAGCATTCGGTCTTTCCCATTATTCACCAAACCTCATTTGAACATCAAAGTGGTGTTTTAATGGCGGGCCGAACTCCTCCCGTGGCTATGAAAAGCATGTGATTTATCTGAAAAGGCATACCTCCATTGCCAACATCATCTCAGACAGTGACAGCTCTATTCAAAGTCAAATTACCCACACAAGTGGCTCACCTCTCATGCCTTTATACCCAAGAAAGCCTTTTAATTTACACTTGCGATTAAAGAATACAAAAATACTATTTTCAAACACATTTTCCGGAACGTTTACAGACAATTAGATGCAGCTAGATGTGCTTCACCTATTATTTTTCTTATTTTATGACTCTGCAATATCTCTGGATTTATCTCTGCATATTAAAACAAAGAGGACTACAATAAAAAGCGATTAGAATAGCTTTTTTTTAACAGCAGGAACCCCGTCCTCTTCCAACGAGTCTGTCTCTCAGACAAATGTGTATAGTTTATTCATTTTCCTCTCAGCATTCTTTTAGCTCAAAATATGCCTGATCTAAGTTTCTATTACATTGTTCGGATATTATGAAAATCATGAAAATTTTACTTCCCGCTAATATTTTCTGTGGAAATGTAATATTATATAAATTTAATTTAACTCGCTGGCATGATGTAATTATTTCATGAATGAAAACAAGAACTAATAAAATACAGTGGGGAAAATATTTATTTGATCCCCTGCTGATTTTGTAAGTTTGCCCACTTACAAAGAAATGAAGGGTCTGTCATTTTTATGGTAGGTTTATTTTAACAGATAGAGACAGAATATCAACCAAAAAATC
>NW_015560621.1:334244-341414 GCF_001515605.1 Sinocyclocheilus anshuiensis | reverse complement strand
ATCTGTATCTTCCATTCCAACCTCTCCCACCACCATGGGCAAGACCAAAGAGCTGTCAAAGGATGTCAGAGACAAGGTTGTAGATCTGCACAAGGCTTGAATGGGCTACAAGACCATCAGCAAGAAGCTTGGTGAGAAGGACACAACTGTTGGTGCGATTATTCGGAAATGGAAGAAATACAAAAATAGCCATCAATCGGCCTTGGTGTGGAGCTCCGTGTAAGATCTCGCCTCATGGGGTAAGGGTGATCATGAGAAAGGTGAGGGATCAGCCCAGAACTACACGGGAGGAGCTTGTTAATGATCTTAAGGCAGTTGGGACCACAGTCACCAAGCAAAACATTGGTAACACACTACACCGCAATGGACTGAAATCCTGCAGCGCCCGCAAAGTCCCCCTGCTCAAGAAGGCACATGTACAGGCCCATTTAAAGTCGCCAAAGAACATCTAAATGATTCAGAGAAGGCTTGGGAGAAAGTGCTGTGGTCAGATGAGACCAAAATTGAGCTCTTTGGCATTAACTCGACTCGCCGTGTTTGAAG
The DNA here is from genome assembly GCF_001515605.1 of Sinocyclocheilus anshuiensis. NCBI lineage: Eukaryota > Metazoa > Chordata > Actinopteri > Cypriniformes > Cyprinidae > Sinocyclocheilus > Sinocyclocheilus anshuiensis. Next base: position 340,871 of record NW_015560621.1, on the reverse strand, counting down.
GATGAGAAATGCTGACTATGACCCCAAGAACCCCATCCCTACAGTCAAGCACGGAGGTGGAAACATTATGCTTTGGGTCTGTTTTTCTGCTAAGGGTACAGGACGACTTCACCGCATTGAGGGGCAAATGGACGGGGCCATGTACTGTAAAATCTTAAAGATGTATAGAGGATCTGTAAAGAGGAGTGGATCAAAATCCCTCCTGAGATGTGTGCAAACCTGGTGACCAACTACAAAAAAATGTCTTACCTCTATCCCCCAATAGAAATATTATATTAACTTATCCTTATATATTTATCAATCTAGTTTGATGTGTCTATATACATATATATATATATATATATATCATTCAAAAGCCTTTTACTAATATTTTAATATATTTCAGCAGTCATTACTCCAGTTTTCAGTATCACATGATCCTTCAGAAATCATTCTAATATCCTGATTTGCTGTTTAAGGAACATTTCGTTGTATTATAAATATTTAAAACGGTTACAAAAGTGCTGCTTAATATTTTTGTGGAAACCATTATTGTTGTTGTTGTTTTTCTGGATTCTTTAAGTAAAAAGTTCAAAAGAACAGCATATATTTAAAATCAAAATATTTTGTAACATTATAAATGTCTTGACTGCCACTTTTTTATCAGTTTAATGCATCCTTGCTGAATAGAAGTGTTAATTTCTTTCAAAACAAAACATATTTTAGTAAGGACCATTGCTTTTACATCTGACTAATTAGGACTTTTCTACCTCATATTATTCAGGATTGTCTTTGCAAATTTAAGGCCACGCACAAATATATCCGGCTCACGCAGAAAAACACAATGTACTGTGATTGCCTGTGAGAATAGTATTGTACAAATATCCCAGAACTCCCTGCACATTTATCCAAGGGGACAGTTATCATTAAAAAACGCACTACAGTAATCAACCATAATCAAAACAAAACAGAAAAAGCACCGTTCTGGAAACAGCATGAAGAGCAATCCAGCACACGTGGCTGTCTAGAGAAACAATTCTATCCACATATAACATAGCAGGGGAAAATGCCTTTATTAACCTGATCTTTTGGACATGCCTGAGTGGTGCTCTAGCTGCACCATGTCTCATTCAAGACCTTTATCCATCTGCCAGGGAAAGAAAGTGTGATTGCCTGTTTACCTGGAACATGTCTGAAGTCATTGGAGAGCTGAACTACTGAGCCAGGCTGAACAAGTTAGCAATGAATAGTAATGGTATGTTACAAATGCACAACTAACTTCCAGATGGGAATAGAACAAGCATTCAGGAATTCATTGTTAATGCAGTGGAAAGGTAAGAAATGGAAATAATGTGGATTGGAGATTCTGTGTGTTCTTCCTTAGCTTATCGACAAGGCTTTGTAACTCAACCGTAGACATTGCTAGACCTTATTAAGAGAGGCTTTGGCCCTACTGTGTTTTATCTCAGTCCCCTAAAAATCTGGGGCCACATTCACAAAACATCTTAAGGCTAAAAGTAGTTCCTAAATTGCCAATAACGGACTTCAGTCCTAAATTTTTGCACTAAGAATATTTCACAAAGTGTTTTAGCGCTAAAACCAGCTCCTAAATCTTTAAAAAGTGCTAGTCAAGAGGCAATCCGCTCTGAACATAAACGTTTTAAAAACATGTCATGATAATTTCCCTTTAATTTAATTATGTCCTTCTTTTCATGCACAAGAAATATCCGCTGTTCTCGTGCCCAGTTTGGTTTTTACGCTTGCACAGCGTCTTACCTATCAGCCATGATTTAATTCTAGTCTGTTAATTTAAAGGGCTGCTTATATGCATATCTGCTAATTGTTTACGAGATGCAGACATGTAAGAGGCTGACAATTAGCTGAGCATGTACTGGTTTAATTAGTAGCCTACATTTTAAAATCTTTATTTGAATGTGGAAACATATGATACCTTATTCTACCTCATTCTTGTTGACATTGCTACACTAGGCATCGTACACTCACCGACTTATAATTAGTCACAGAAGAAAACTGGCCATCATGCACTAAACGACTGAGGATCACACACTACCAGACTTTCAAGTTGTTCTGATCACATCAAGAAATCTCACACAGAAATGTGTGCCTTGTTGCTAGGAGATGCATGACAAAAGAAAACAGTTTTCTAAAATTGGCTGAAATATCAAACATGTTTCATATCCTCTGACTGGATGGAATTATCATCTGAAGCTAAAAAATCGGAGTCTGTGACCATCATATACTACACGATTTTGTATGAAATCTGTCATCTCAAATCTGCATACTGGCACTGACTTTCAGCATCTAGCCGAATCAACTTCTCCAGATTGTAAATTTGCGGAAAATCAGGGCAAAAATCGTGTAGTGTATTCCAGCCTTAAGAGGAAACTCTTACCTAAGAACTTTTACTGCTGTTTAGAAAAACTCTTAGTGGTAAGATAAAATGTTTTGTGAATACGGCACCTGATTTAAGATTACAAGGTTATTTGAGTTTGAGTCCTTCCCTTACTAGTCGTTAAGAACTTTTAAAGTTTGGTTCATTAAGGTCATTTTTTTTAATCCCACTTCCCAGTGGTGAATGCTGATTACAGATGGCATTGGGTGGCAATGTTCAGCTCAGAGCACAGCTCTCAGATGCATGCTCCTCTTTTCTCATCTGTATAATAAAATAAAATGCAACCAAATACAACACCGCTCAGAATTTAATCCTAGAATCACCTTTTCTACATTAGTCTGACTTGTTTTATTGTTGGAAGTCCTGATGGGGCAATTTTCTACAAATGAATCATGTATGAAAATGTTTTTAGATCATAAAGCATCACAGACTATGCTGTAATAGTGACTATACACCTAAAGTGCCGCATTGTGCTTGTATGTATATATGTATATTTCTAACACAGTTTTATGTGGAGTTTTATGTGGAGTTTTATGATTTCTGTTGGAGAGGGAGTTGAATGACTCAGTCATGTTATGAGGTGTAAAGAATGAGGATTATGGCAGTCCTTGAAGCTGAGACTAGTACACGTGTGTCTAGAGTGAAAATATGTCTGAATTTTACTGTCTGGATCAGCACTGCTGGCATGAGAGACACGATGCACTGGATATAACCTGCTATTTTGCTGACCCCAAAGTATACTTCGGCCCAAAGGTTGCGGGTTCAAGTCTTGTAACCCAAAGGTCGTGTCTCGGTACCGGCAGAAATTGTAGATGGGGAAAGTGAATGTACAGCACTCTCTCTTCCACCTTCAATACCATGACTGAGGTGCCCTTGAGCAAGGCACCCCCAACTGCTCCCCGGGCACCGCAGCAAAAATGTCTGCCCACTGCTCCGGGGGTGTGTGTGTGTGTGTGTGTGTGTGTGTGCGTGCGTTTGTTCACTACTCACTGCTGTGCGTGTGCACTTGGGTGGGATAAATGCAAAGCACAAATTCCGAGTATGGGACACCATACTTGGCCACACGTCACATCACTTTCGCTTTTACTTTCATCAGAATTGTCTGCTGACGTGCACGTTCTGTCTCAACATGCACCTCGCGCCTGCGCTGTTGTGTGCGGACAGTCCGTGCGGTCACAAAAGTTGGGCTGCTTACAACAGCGCATGTGTGAGGTGAATGTTGAGACAGAACGAGTCAAGTAGGTGGTACTGCACATGTGTTGAGTTCGTCCATCTGTGCTCATCTGCGGTTGAGTATACTTTGAAAGCTGTGCGGATGCAGCTGTGCACGAGACGGTGTGTGAAAATTGAAGTATACCCAGGCCAAGTCTTCCAAAACCCTGGTCTCAATTTCAGTGACCAAGACGCATATTCTACAAACACTGGGGTCTGATTTTCATTTGTTAAACATTTTAATGGATAGTTCACCCTCCCCCAAAAAAAAAAAAAGTGATTAACAGACTAAACATGAAGGCCTTCCTTCGAATCATATTTAGGAGAACTTATTGGATGGCACATAGCCATAGGAAAATAAACCGTGCATAAACTCTATTGGTTCTCATGCTTATCATGACATGCCAGGTTTGAATGTGCAAAGCTTGAATGAGATTTAAGAGCCTTAGCAGAAGACAGTATTTTCAGTGAATGACAAGAATCAGTGATTTAGTTTTGGTCTGTCCCTCTCATATATCATATACATTCAGAAGACTTCAAATAACAGAACAGTTTAGGGTGTTTTTGATGTCCTATTTGGAGCTTGACATTCTAAATCATTCACTTTGATTGTATGGAAAAGAGCAGCTTGGATATTTTGCAAAATATCGCAGTTTGTGTTTAACAGAAGAATTATTTTTGGTGAAATAATTGTCTCTTTCTGCTTTTGACCAATTCATCACCATCTTAAAAACATGGATTTTTTTTTATTCTGGCCATCTGTTCTTTCTGTAAATGAGAGATATCAGCAGGAAGTTATTTTTTTCTGTGTGAATTACTCATCTGTATCCAGTCAAATGTTGTTATTGACCTGTGCAAAACTAAAAGAAGCTGTGCCTTTGTTCCTACCCCCACATATCAAGTGGTTCTTGCCGATATTGCAAATAGCACAGAAAACTCATTTCACAGTGAGCAAGCTCAATGCAAATGAACATCTATAGTAAAAAGATCCTCCCATGGAGCTTCTGCTATGGATTCTAAATATATGGGATATAGTGAATAATTGGTTGCGGTCACACTATGTATTTGACTGAGAATAAGTGCTTTTCAAAAACGTTATGAAGCACAGGTGGTGGGGAATCAGTTTGTAATGCCTGCCTTCAACACTTGACTGGGTATGTGGATATGTTCTCCTCCATATATTTCTTTGACTGAACGGATTACAGATTTTATTCCTAGGTTCAGACGGGGTCAGAGCAGTTCTAGATAAGTATAAAAATGCAATGTGAAAGCTTTGAAATGGTACATCAGATTAACATGGTGATGAAAGTCTTCTAAAAATTAATTTTCTCACTAGCTGCATGATTTCTTTACATGTCAAGTCTACGACCCAGGACTCATACTGTCAATCTTTTGTTTTCATCTAGGATTTCAGTGTGTGACGAGGACAAATTCCGCCACAACGAATTCATTGGTGAAACCCGAATCCCCTTGAAGAAACTCAAACCCAACCAGACTAAGAACTTCAGCAACTGTTTGGAGAAACAGCTTCCTGTGAGTTAAAGTCTTTTACAGTTAATCTCTGGAAATGAATCAGTCTGATGACGGAAGGAGCTCAGTTGTGCTAATCATCAGTGTGGTTGTCTGTGAATGTTGGAGAAATTGAGGGAAGTTTGAAAGCTACATAAAGAGATTCAGATATCAAATTGATTAGGACGTCCAAAGTGACTCTCATTAGAATCAACATATTAATTAGAAATCGATTATCATTGGAGCAACATCCTCACATCCATCAACCATCTGAGACGAACTTGACAGGCTTACAATCACCAGCAAACAATACAATGTGATAAAGCTATAGGCTGCTTGCTGCCGGAATAAAACTAACAACTATTCAACAATTGCAGCTTGTATCACTCAATTCAAAACCTGCCACATCCTCGAGGGTAGGGGTCGAGCGATATGTGTTTTTCAGGACCGATACCGATTATTACAGATCCATTAGATTGATAACCGATATTTTGAACCGATATATATGTCTGGTGTAAAAATGAAAATTAATGTCAAAATTAAGAATAACAAGGGCTCTGACAAAAACTGCCTTTCCTGGTGTTGGTTGAGTGTAGTACTCCCACACTGTACTTTTTACTCTCGTCTTCCTCTGTGCATCCATCTGCAATAAGGGTAATATAAAGAGATAGTTAAAAGTGGGGCCATGAATACAAATACAATACAATACGAATACAAATTAACAAAAGTTAAGCCTATGAATACTGTACTACATCTAAACAGCTTGGGGAAATGTAAGTATTTGGCTTCAATAATTTACATGTTAGAAATGTATATGTAATAGCATAACCTCTCATAATAACTCTTTAATTCTTTTCTGATGACTAAAACGTAACCTACAATAGTAGAGGTGACTTCAATTCATCATCTAATGAACATCAATGGATTAACTTAAAAATGTATAAAATAAGTGTAAATAATGTAATTCTCTTTATAGCTATATTGTAGCTACTTAACAACTTAAGTTGTTAAGAAGACCGCAACTATTTTCATGAAACTATAACACTAATAGCCTTTTACAGGCACACTTAGTTCAATAGCCTATTGAAATGTCTTGGCCTATGTGACACTAGAAATTTCAGTTAGTTTTAATTTACAGTACAGTGCAAATGAAGGCATAAATCAGTTTAATTAATCTTTTAATCTTTGGCAAAGGGTTTACTATTAAAATTAAAACATGGAAGACATAGCGTATTGTGTGATTATTCTTTTAAACAAAAGTTGTAATAATTGTTGTAGTAGTATTATGCATATCATACTGCACAACAGTAATATATTTCTGATAATTTCTTTAAGCTAACCCGAACTTATATTATGACGGGTTGCCATGAGGAACTTTTAAGTTTCTGTAGCCTATGTAAGTGTTTCCCATACATTGATTTATTTGTTGCGCCCACCACAATATCAAAACTGACCGCCAAAAATAGATTTTCCAAAACGCTTTGACTTCGTTGAATAAACATGAGCACTGCATA
>NW_015560621.1:319874-334189 GCF_001515605.1 Sinocyclocheilus anshuiensis | reverse complement strand
GCGCCCGCCACAATATCAAAACTGACCGCCACAAATAGATTTCCCAAAAGGCTTTAACGTTTCGTTGAAGGCACGTTTCAAAATTGAAACCCGGTGCGGGTGTTTTTATATCAATGTATTTCTGAAGGAACCCGACTGTCTTCAGAAAATTTTGGATGTCATTTTCATTTCATCTTGCATGTATTATCTGATAAAGCAGCATTTGTAAGTGGAGCGCTGCTTTGTGTACAGCGTTACCGGGGAAACCTTGATCTCTACCACTCCAACATCGCCTCCTGCTGGCAGAGAATGAGTTTGTATATATATACCTCCACAAGGGTGAGCGTGATTTGACCAAGTACAACATGTTCCTGGATCAACATCCTTGTTGATCCTGGAACATCATTCCAATCAACCAATCAGAATTGAGAGATAACTTTTCAGTAAATGTAATATTTACAGATACTAGTCCATATCGCGACTCTATTTAAGTGTACTGACCTACTTTTGATTAATTCATCCAAACAGTAAATTCCATTTATATGACTGAATTCCGCAATTCCGTCCACATTTTCTGCATCGCAGAAATCATAGATAATATTGAGGTGTTTTACAACTTCAGTGTAACGTTAGTGGATTGTGATTTATTGCAAATTAAACAACGTCTGCTGCTGCCTTACCTTTGAGAGACAACTGATGCGTGATCACTGAAGCAGCTCTAGTTAGCAAGTGCTTTCGGAGTGAGAGTGAATTCCGCATTGATTGGTCGGACTCGTGACTCCCAACAAATCAGATGGGCGATGGGCGGAGATTGCTTTAGGCCACAGAGTGGTGAGTTCTGACAGGCTGCATCAGAGCCAAATAGCGCGTTTCAAAATTCAGTTATTTTATCGGTGAATCGGTTTTGAAAATGACCGATACCGATAATCATAAAAATGCTTAATATCGGCGCCGATAATCGGTCGACCCCTACTCGAGGGAATACGTTTTTGTTTCACTGGAAGTATACAACCATGAATGTATGAAGGACACAGTCCCACACGTGTGTTAGTATACCTGGACCATACCTTATATCTGAAATGTTGTACTCCAGTCATAAACTAAAGCTATAGCTCAGCAGGAAATCTTTCATCAGTACAGTGCCTTAAGGTGCGCAGCTCTGTTAGGATCAGCACAAACTACTGCTTTATATGGCCTAGCAGAAGAAGGAAAATGTTGAGGAAAGCAATTCGACACACTTCATTGTAGGCATGTCTTCTTCATTTTAGGGCAGTGGATGTAGGTTTTAAGGTATGATTACTGTGTCAAAGTGCTCCATGGATTGACAGGATGAGCAGGTATTAAGTGGGGGTTGATCTCGTAACGTATCTTTTATAAAGTGTCTTGCTTGAAAGACAGGGGTCATATAAACCTAGACATTATCAGTAGCTGATTGAATCAACTTTGAACTGATAGAATGTTTTATTTTAGTGTTAAATTACACAGCTCTCTGAAACATTTGATTCTGTTTGGCTAGTCTCAACATTCCAAGGTTCATTTGTCTTGGCTTAAAGCCTCTTGCTAGGAACACAAATCAATATTTTGTGTACAGTTTTTACTTGTGTGCCAGGTAGCCATGTAATAAGTGGGATAATGTACATCCAGCTAGTATACATTATAACTTTGCGTCAGGGTCCTGATCACGCTGTCAGGGTTTATTCTGTGATAACAATCAGCTGGATGTACAATTCCCCTTCTTTATCATGCATCTATCCTCTACTTAAGCAATATCACATGAGCAAGAATGCTGTTGTTCTGAATTTGGCTGTAGTTCCAAATGAAGTCAAAACAGAATTAAACATTACACGTCTCCAAACAACGCAATGTTGTGGTGTTTTGTTTCTTAATCAGGGCTTGACATTAACGCGTGTCTGCTTGGTCCGGGACATGTGGATTTTGTGAAGGTGCAAGTGAAAGAGAATTTTACTTGCCCACCCGGACAAGTAACATGATTAAATTTTGAACATGATTTTTGCTCCATTTCGCTAACGAAAATAGTTCTAAGCAAAGCCACAGCAGAACAATTGCACATCTCCGAGCAACAAACAACAGTGTTTCGTTACTGAATGATTCAGCATTTTTTAACAAATCGGGTGAGTCAATGATTCAGTGAGCCATTCATAAAGACAGTCACTTGCTTCACTCATTGAATGAATCAGCTGTTTGAACAAATCGGTTGAATCAATGACTCACTCATTAAGACAGTGACTTGCCGCCACCTACTGGTGGTTTGGTTTCATATTTAAACGTGCCATTGCATTTTTCCAACATTTCATATTTGTATTTTTAGCATTAATCTTATAACATTATTTATGCATTTGCAATTTTACTGTGTTTACTGTGCATTTATTGAACCTCTTATCTTCATTAAAGCTGCAGTCCAAGTTTTGCCTCTTTGACGCCATCTCTGTTTGAAAACCTGCAATTGCAGCTGTGTGCGGAATTATCTTACTTGCGTGGGTTGTGCTCCGGCACGGCTCCAGCGCGGATTAATCTAATGTTTTGAGGAGTATGTGTGGCAGTCAGTCACGCACCGGTGTGGATATTTACTGTACTTCGCAATCACAGATTCTAGCCTATGTCTTGGAATATGACCCAAATAAGAATTTTCAACATATATTATCATCTGAACAAGTAAGTAACAAGTCTACCACATTTGTTCTGACCAACTGAGGAAAAAAGCATTACAATAAATCGTGCTACCAATGGTGATTTAATCTAAAGATCGGTTAGCTCATATCACATCAAACCGTGCAAATTATTCTTATTGTTATACTTTATTCTCAAATTATTAATGTTAACAACATCAGGATTGCGTGACTATAAGTATAGTGTGTATTAGTGTGTAGATTTCAATTTCTGGACAGTCCAATCTCTAATTGTCATACCATTCGAATTTCATATTAAGAAATTATTTTACCCAAAAAGCAAATTATGCTCCCTTCGAACTGGTTGTCTTTAAAATACAAATCTTGTGTAATCCCAGACTATCTGTAATCAGAAACACGTGATTTAATCTAACGATCGATTAGCTCATATCACATCAAACCGTGCAAATTATTCTTATTGTTATACTTTATTCTCAAATTATTAATGTTAACAACATCAGGATTGCGTGACTATAAGTATAGTGTGTATTAGTGTGTAGATTTCAATTTCTGGACAGTCCAATCTCTAATTGTCATACCATTCGAATTTCATATTAAGAAATTATTTTAACCCAAAAAGCAAATTATGCTCCCTTCGAACTGGTTGTCTTTAAAATACAAATCTTGTGTAATCCCAGACTATCTGTAATCAGAAACACATTTAAAACTGGAATTTAATTTAATTTAAATGTGTTTCATAAACACATAATCCTTTCTGGATTACAATCCGCCATCAAATTGATACATTTAATTATTCTAGCTGCTGTGAGAAAAGGCTACAAATGATCTGCCACCTGCAGGATCCTCACATGCAATAAAGCCTAGTAGCCGGGACAACTTCTTTATGTTTACAGACGTGATGTAATGACGCAGCAGCATGCTCGAATTTCCTGCGAAAACCTACCCGTACCACTCAAATTAGAGACAGATAGACGCGACGAATACGTACAAAAACACTGCGACTCACAAGACAAAAAACACGAAAACACCTTTCTGTCGGGAGAGAGAGAAGCCGCAGCGTGTGAACGCGCCGCCATCTTCGCCCATCTATCCATCCATCCATTGATTTAGGATCATTTTTAACCAAAAAGAGTTACGGACTGCAGCTTTAAACAGTCCCTCCAGGATTTTGCGATTCAGCGATCGCTGAATTTTTCGCAAAATCAAGCAAACTCCGCAATTTTCGCAAGAGCTCGCAAATTTTCATAATTGCTGCAGATTTTGGGCTTAGACGTGTCCCGTGACTTCATCGCAATGCGCATTCAGTCAAAGAAAGGTTCCAAAAATGGAATGAACAGCCTTGCGTTCTCATCATAATTTACAAGAGCTACATTGGACAAACGAACCGAAAGCGGAACGAATCCGTGCTACTCGTTTATCTGCTTGGGCCTATTACCTAACAGAATCCTCAACTGAACAAAGTACACAGATTAGATACATTCATCTTAAAAAATATATATATATATATTTATATTATCACACTTTCTGATGTTTAATAAAATACTTGAATAACATGCTTTCGTCCTCTTGAAAAAGTACAAGCATGCGCAGTATCATCAGCTCATAAGTTCGCACGCATGCGCAGTATCATCAGCTCATCGGTTCTCAAATCGGATGTGTCCGAAAGAAATGGTTCTCGGTTCAGTGTACCGGTGATCCGAAAACCGATGCAACCGGTTCTTGACTCGAGAACAAGAACCGCTAGCAGTGGGCGTGTACGTTCGCTGCACTCATGCTCAGTCTATCAGCTGCTCTGCTCGTGCTCATCCCATCATCAGTTCTCTTTTCACAGCGGTTCAGTCAATGTACTGTTGGAGTAACTGAATAACTCGGGATATTGGTTTATTTCACGCCAGAGGCACGTTTATAAACCGAATAACTTAAGTCATTTGTGGATTAGTGTGTTCTGGAGTCACGAACCGATTCAGTTCGATTTGGTGAACTGGTTTGACCGGTTCACTAAGAAGATCCGGTTAAATAGAAAGATTCGTTCGCGAACCGGACATCACTACACGCGACACCGTTATACACAGCGCTGGGAGATACAGTGAAGAAAGCAGTCGAATTCACCGCAGAATCAATAACATCTCTGTGAAATCTTGTGAGAAGCATTCCCATTCGGCGCAGAATTCTGTTAAAGCTACAGATATCAGAACAAACGCCACTGATGTGGAAACCAGGAAAAACCTTGTTGAATAAACACAAATCACCACCATTCACCATGGATTTAAAACTGAACAACTTGTGGCAGAAATGGTCTAATGTTTTCGAGTGCTTTTAAATGCCTGACACAACTTTTCCCAGCACTTCACAGCTTTAAATATTACCGAATTTAAGTATTGCCCCCATTTATAAAACTAAAAGTTTCATGATGTAAGAAAGCAAACACTTATTTAAAAATAAAAGACATTAAATTACCACTAGTAGATGGCTGCAGAGAAGTACTTATAGGCTTATTAGCCATTTCCACTCCCTAATAAATATTTTTTTTATTTATTAAATTATATTTAGACATTATGAATGACAGTAATAAAAGTTAATTTTATCTGCATCTCAACTACCCAAGACAGCACAAGCACATCTGTAAGACGTCTGCTAAAGATCTGGGAAACATCTGCTGTGTAATCTGATAAACGTCTCAGAAGCTGTTTTACATGCATTCTAAAAAATGTCTATTTGACATCTGACAGGAAACGTCTTAGAGACGTATTGCAGATGAGCAAACACTCTAAAAAATACATCTTGCATATGAAATGCAGACATCAAATAGACAACTCCGAGATGTACATGTGCGATTGGGGTGAGTGCTTTACTGTCAGGTGTTGGTGCCACCTTCTGTAGAACTGGCACTGGTGCTGGTGTCCTCAAATGTTAGTCTGGAGCCCTGCATTGGTTCTCGAAGTCAGAAAAGTCATAATGTTAGAAGAATCTTGTCTGTGGTATATTTTCACTGCAAAAAAATAAGAAATGCCGCAAATATCACCGCAAATTTTGAGAAAAGCCACAGCAAAGTCAGTCATTTTAGGCCACAAAAATCTGAAAAAAGTCCCTGGAAATCTTGGAGGAACTGAGTAAACAGTCTGAGTAAATACATCTAAATGGTACTTTCAATGCAGCTTCTGTGTTTCCTCTGCAGTGGAAAGATGGAGTTTGTTAATACTAATTTCCTTTGAATGGTAACAACCATACAGTGTCTTATTAACTGAATATTAACTTATATAACTGAATGTATTAATAAAATTTAAGAATTTGATGTAAATTATGACACGTACATTTAATAAGGTTTGGAATATATTGCCCTTCATAAAGTAAAAAAATGTCCTAGAAATCAATTTAAGGCAAATGTCACAAATAAACTGTTCCCTCAGTCATTCGTTGCTTAGTCTTGTATTGTGTCACTGCAGTTCTGTGCTCTTGCTTGGACAGACTGCCCTGTGTATGACCTTATGCCTGATTATGGATTACAGTTTTGGATTATTCTGCATTTGGATCCTCAATCTTTGTTTTCCTGTGCAGATCGTGACAAACATACTCTGTCTGTGCCAAAAATGAGAAGATATGTTTTCAGTGGACTTTCAAAATATGCTTTGCTTTGCAAATGAAAATATACCGTAACGACTGTTTTGTTCATTTCTGTTCATTTAGTCAAGTTCGTTTTGCGTCAAATATGATTTTTGAGTCAGCACTGATATCCTCGTGGCAGAGTCCGTGTTTGTCCCAAGTTTGAGTCCCAGCTTGTGGATCTTTCCCAATCCCACTCACTCTCTCTCCCACTTCGCTTCCTGTCAGTATTTACTCTCCCATCAAAATAAAGGCAAAAAGGCCAAAACATCTGGCAAGATCTGGCAGCAACAGCACATTTTTCTGTCTGGGCTAGCAATTTACGGACAGCTTTTCTCACGCATTAAATCACCCACATTGCCAACAAACCAATGAAAATGCCATACAATAATGACAATTCATATCTATATGAATTCTCATGAATTTGGGTGAGCTGTTGTGGGTCCACTCACTTGTATTCAGGGGTGTCCAAACCTTCACCTAAAGGGTCAACGTCCTGCAGAGTTTAGCTCCAACCAACTTCAAAACAGTTGCCTGGAGGTTTCTAGTGAGTCTGAACATCTTGATTAGCTGGTTCAGATGTGTTTAATTAGGGTTGGAGATAAACTCCTCCAAACCTCCATAACCAGCAAAAAATTGCACAAAATTACTGTTGTTTGGCAAAGAAATAATTTACAGACCGTTACATACTTATTCCAAGCATTTTATTATGCAAGCCTGATGTTCCACCTGGAATGACAATGGGATTTATAGTAATGTTAATATTTAGACAGTCCCTGAACTCATTCTTTAAATGGCTTGGGTATGCAGAACATCCGCAGCTTTATGGACTGAATGCCCCTAATGAACAGACTGACAGTGTGTCTGGAAGTACAAACACAGACAAGCAGAGTGACAAAAACAGTATATATTTAAATAAATAAAATCAGTCTTGTAGGACACTGCTTAGTCAATCAAATTACAGGACTGGGACTGTTATGTAATGACAAACGTTCCCCAAAAGTCTTTAGGTTTTTTTTTTCTTTTTTTTTTTTCTTTTTTTTTTCTTTTCATGAGTCAGTTTTAAAAAGCACAACCAATTTTGATCAGTCTTTCAACTTAAAAAATGACATTAAAATTACATTTGACAGGTATGAAATCCTCTCCAAGCCTGAAATTTTGAGATTTCCCAGCAAGTTTTTAAAAGTTGTGTAAGTAGTTTTCAGCTCTATTCACTCCCATCTAATATCTGTCACCCACCTGAAAGATCAGCACACAGACTGATCTGGGATCTGCTCTCAGGACTGCAGTACAGGTAGAGGTGACAAAAGTTAAACACAAAGACTGACTTGGGATCTGCTCTTAGGCCTGAGTGTGACTCCACCAGCTGGCAAACAGTACAAAGCGTGTTTGTTGTGTGAAGAGACTCTGTAATGTGTATGTGAGTGTGTGTGTATGTGAGTGTGTGATCTCCAGTGGGGACGGAAATGAGACAGCAGTGTGTGGGGGATGAACAGAGATGCCTCCTCCACAGCTAATTAACTTCATGCTTGACGGTTTGGTGGGTCCACAAAGTTCTGAGACAGTGAGAGAGAGAGAAGATTTACCTCACATTCAACAGTTGAGATAATCTCAGCTCTGGTTCTGCATTGCCATAAAATGTCTAGACAAGAAAACACTGGAAAGAAGAGAGTGGTGCACAAAACTAATTGAGTGAATTAATAAATTATCTACTGGGACAAAACACTTATGTTTTAATAGAATTTTCTGCCTGTTTATGAGTTGATAATGCAACCAGATTCACGGCATTTTCATTTAAATATATATTTATTTATATTATGTACAAGCTACATCCATCCTTTTCTTTATAGTTCTTAGACATTGGACTGACGGCTGTGTTTTCTATTTGTCGATGTGTGTGTGTGTGTCTCAAAACAGATCGACAAAACAGATGACAAGTCTCTGGAGGAGCGAGGGCGCATCATGATCTCTCTGAAGTACAGCTCTCAGAAGTCTGGCTTAGTGGTGGGCATCATCCGCTGTGCCCATCTCGCTGCCATGGATGCCAATGGCTTCTCTGACCCCTATGTTAAAACGTAAGTCATACCCCCCCCCACTATCATCTGTCCGATTTTCTGTTTTCTGTTTCACTTGTAGTACAATAGCTTTTTTTTCCTGTACCAAAAGCACAATGCAACTGTTTATGTGCAAAAATACTAAAATAATCAGAATCCACATAATTTGCTTTAGTGAAAACATTTCCTATGAAACAGAAGATCCGTGCATGAGTATGTAAATTACAGATATCAAAGGAAATTCAGCTTCCAGTTGCTGAATTTAGTAAAGCTAGTCGACTCAAATCTGTGGTATAACAATAAGACAGGATCTTTTTGTGCATTTAAAGGTGACATATCATGAAAATCTGACTTTTCCAGGTTTTAAGTGCTATTATCTGGTCTCCGGTGCATCTACCAACCAAGAAAACGTGGAAAAGATTAACCCAGTAACTTTGTTTTGCTTTTTTCTGCAAGTGTCTGAGAAAACGAGCGCGTCTGATTTCGCTCCCTTGGTGACGTGGCAAAGAGATCTCATTATAATATTACCGCCCCTTAATCTGTAAGTTTCCACCCACGGCAACGTCATTTTGATTTCGCAAGCGACAACGGTGTACTAATGCCATGGCGAAAGTTTGAGCAAAACATGCTAACTGTTCTGGCTTTGGCAGCACCGACGAGCACAGAACACTGTTTAGAGTCCCAGCCTCAGAGGAGACAAGAGAGCAGTGGATTTATTGATTTATTTACTGAATATTGCTGCTGCCACACAGATCTAAAATAAACATGCGATCCCAGCTGTTTACCTTCACAGACATAACCGACTGTTTTTGTAACTCGTGTGTTTTTAATGTAAATTTGTGTGTGAATGAGAACTTAGTTTTATACTCACATTCTGTGACAGCCGCTTTCTGTACGTGTGCACTCAGAAAACCGTATATCAGAAGTTTAAACTCATATGGTTTATAATGCACGATTTCAGCGCGATAAACATTGATAATCAGAACCAAAACAGATGTTTTTTAGCAGGTACAAGCTGTAATGGCGCAGCTCTATTCTGGAAAAGGGGGCGGGGAGCAGCAGCTCATTTGCATTTAAAGAGACATGCCCGAAAATCAGCGTGTTTCTGCTTCCACTCAAAATAGGCATTTTCAAAATGATATAATAAATGATCTGTGGAGTATATTGAGCTGAAATTTCACAGACATATTCTGGGGACACCAGAAACTTATATTACATATTGTAAAAAGGGGCATAATATGGCTCCTTTAAGTCAGAATACATTAACACTGTTGTCAAAATTACGAATAACGGGTAATTTTTTTTTTTCTTTACCTAGGTTAGATGTACCTAGGGTTGGGTATCGAGAACCGGTTCCATTTTAGAACCAGTTTTTAAATTTCCCATAACCGGGTATTCGATAAGACACGTGCATTTCGATTCCACTTAATGATTCCCCGTTTGCATTCAAATGTGATTTTTTTTATGATTTAAGCGCAGGAAGGGAAAGAACTTGCGCACTGTTTGTGTGCCATGGACACATCTGAAGCGCGAGCACAGAGAACCACAGTCCCGGTGCAGGTTCCCAGCCACTGTTGCCAACTTCTTTCAATGGAAAGTAGTTAAAGCCTGCTTGAAATGTGTTAATATATTTGTTAATATTTATTTATGCTAATGCTAATTGATTTGTTTGTTCCTATTTTATTACTGACTGTTTACTTGTCTTTAACAATTTAATGTTTGAAAGTTATGTTAGTCTAGCTGTTTTTGCTGTGATATTTTTGTTAAAACCATAGGCAAATGTTCCTCTTGTAGGCCTAAGCGTTCTGTAGGCTGCTGATTTTTGCTCATGTTATTCAGCTGCAACAGAATGCTTTGTAAAAAGACAGAATAAATATGTTGGAAATCTAAATGTTCGATTAATTAATTTTTTTGTTGGATTTTTTTTTATCTTATTGGAATCGAAACTAGAAAACAATAAGAATCGGAATCGGAAACGGAAACTGGAATCGATAAAATTCAAATGATACCCAACCCTAGATGTACCACAGGCAATGGGAGGAGTGGTAGATCTGTTGTTGGGTTTGAGTTCAGTGACATTAAAAATTATGATAATGATAAAAACTGTGTAAAATAAATTATGCACAGATAAATTTAATAAATTCAATTATGCATTTAAAAAATGGGGTGAATATTTATTTCATGTTGACTTTGAAGTGCTGATCTGAGGGTGGAGTATCTTGTTGGGTGGATACAAGCTTCCAGATTTGAAAGATGAACATAACTGATGTCCATCTCGTATGCAAATTAATATCAAAATGTTTTTTATTATTTTTTCTTCTTTCTATAATTTGGATAGTAAGAATAAAATGCATATAATAAAAAGAACTAGGTAGGTTAACTGATTACCTTAAAAGTTCTTAACACTTTCTCAGACAACTAGATAGGATGAGACCTGTTTTCTGGTTTGTTCATACGACGTTCGGCATAAAGCCTATCCCACAGGAGTGAGCTTTTGAGCAAGGCACTTAACCCCAAATTTCTGAGGGATTATCCCTGCAATAAATGTACCAATAAATTGCTGTGGATAATTGCCGTTTGCTGAATGATTACCTACAATGTGGATGTATGTATGTGCACATATATATGTTTGTAAGGTTATCCTAAGCATATTCATTTATCCTGCCAAACACAAGCAACCATTAGTCAACGCTTGATACAAATGCAGTTATGTCATAAGCTTAGAACGGTGTCTTTGATAGGGAGAAATGTAAATGTATTTGTATTTTGAGGACTGGAATGTGTTGGGTGAAATGAAGCCTGGTTCTGACTCTACAAAAGATTGAATACTAAATTATTAATTTGTTGTTTCTGCTGGTGACAACAAGCAGTGCAAATCTTCTGTCATTAGTTTGTCTCCATCTGCAGTTTTCAGATCTTGCGTATCTATGCACAGATCAGTTTTCCCGGATTGATATCACTTGATGTTCACCTTTTTGGGAAGTAAATGAAATTGACTTTTTATTCATTTTATCATTTTAAACTGCAGATGCATTTAGTCACAGGAAAAGCTGAATAAAATAGTCGTCCAGAGGCGCCATTACAGGAGCAAATGCCATTCCCTGACAAGAGAGCTCCAGGGAGACTGTTACAATAAGAGGGAAACAAGCCTTTCACAAGTTTCACTTTTACTTTAAATGTCTACTGTAATTTCTGTACTTTCTTGAACAAGATGCGGTTTTAATTTATTTCAGTTTTTCATTCTATTATTCAATGAATTCTTTCATGAATTTGTTTGATTCGTAGATGGATAAAAATACACAATGCCATTGCCCATGCAAATAGCCAGGGAATTTATATTATTGGCTTTACAAAATAAGACACAGGTTGTGATTATTAGGCTGCTGAGTTCAGTGCCTGGATCTTCTTTAATCAGTCTGCTTGTCTGGTGGTCTTTGTAAAAGAGCAAGGGACCCTCATTAAGAGGGATTGCAGGAGTAGAGCAGCAGTGAGACATTTAATGACCTTGAAGTCAGCAGACAAGTGAAGTGAGGTTGCGTTTATTTTTTTTATTATTATTCAAGCAAATGGTGAAAATGTCCTGCAATGAACCTTTGAAATGAATGAGTTTGTCCTTTCATGGCTGTTTCTTTCAGCCCTCCAAATTTTATATACAAGAGCTGCAATGCCCTCTGGTGGACATACTGACTTGTTGCATTCAACAACACTATTCTGCATTTGTTTCAAATGTGTTCACAGTTTTGCTGCCTGTGCATCATAAGTAAGCCTTTGCTAAAATTCAATTATTTCAGAATTATTCCTGTGCCAAATCTTCAGTCTTGAAAGAAAGCCAACTTGACCTTTAGTGAAAGGTCAAACTAAATGCATCTTTTTTCTCTCTCTCTCCATATCACCAATGTATTTCAGGTATCTCAAGCCAGATGAGAACAAAAAATCAAAGCACAAGACAGCTGTCAAAAAGAAGACCCTCAACCCTGAATTCAATGAAGTAAGATTAACCTGACCAATGCCTGATTTACAGACTCTGTAACTCACATTTGTTTTTATAAATACTAATTCCATTCTCCCTATTACAGGAGTTTTTCTATGAGATCAAGTATGCTGACCTCAGCAAAAAGACCCTGGAGGTGACTGTTTGGGACTATGACATTGGCAAATCCAATGATTTCATTGGTAGGACCTATTTACAAAATCTTGTTAAATCTATGTTTTTATCTTTTATTTTTATTTTATATCATTTTTAGGCTATATTTTTATTTTAGTTTTTTGCATTAAGATCTGTTTTTAATGGTATGCTACCTATTGAATGTAGTACCAAAGGTTACTTCATTTTACAATTTAAGATGCAATCCCAGGGCTCAGCAGTAAAGATTTTTTTCTGATTGCCTGGTCAGGCCGGTAGTTCAGACTTCTTCTTGCCCTGCTCACATTTTCACAGGACCCAAATTATAAATGTAATTTTTAATGAACTTAGCGATTTTATATTTACAATAATTTTTCATTTCTTATTGTAACTGTATCATTTTTACATTGTTTCATTAAAGGGCCCCCTATTATGCTAAATTCACTTTTACATGGTGTTTGAACATTAATGTGTGTTGGCAGTGTGTGTACACAACTACCCTATAATGATAAAAGTCCACCCACTCCTTTTTTTCAATCCCCATAAATCATAAGCAGTCTCTGAACAATCAGATCGCAGAATCTGTACAAAGTGGCACGGCTGTTGACGGAGACTGCCTTATAGAGACAGAGGGCGACACGCGTCATAATCTGAAAACCACGCCCACCGGGGGGGAAAACAATCCAACCCTCTCCATTGAATTTGTATTGCGGGAAGCTGCCTCCTTGTCATTTCTGGTTTATAACAAAAAAAGGAACAATGTCTAAAAGCTGCTATGTGACAAGGTGTACAGCAAACAAACTAAAAAACCCAGAACTCAGTTTTTATAAGCTGTCGATCCAAAAAAAACGAGCGTTTAAGGACACAAAATTAGAGCGCAATGTGTTATATTACTCTGAGAACTAC
Organism: Sinocyclocheilus anshuiensis; assembly: GCF_001515605.1. Taxonomy (NCBI): domain Eukaryota; kingdom Metazoa; phylum Chordata; class Actinopteri; order Cypriniformes; family Cyprinidae; genus Sinocyclocheilus; species Sinocyclocheilus anshuiensis. Next base: position 320,879 of record NW_015560621.1, on the reverse strand, counting down.
GCCCACTGGAGGGAAACGTAATCGGCGACAGGAAACATTCATTATTTGATTAGAAACAAATACGTGCAAATATAAAAAATGTATCAAATAGTTCATATTAAAGGGGTCATATGATGCGATTTCAAGTTTTCCTTTCTCTTTGGAGTGTTACAAGCTATTTGTGAATAGATAAGATCCCTAAAGTTGCAAAGACTGAAGTCTCAAACCCAAAGAGATATTCTTTATAAAAGTTAAGACTCGTCCACGCCCTCCTAAAACACCTCGTTTAAACACGCCCCCACATGTCTATGTCACTGTGTGGGAAGATTTGCATAACGCTGCCCAAATGTTCACGCAAAGAAAGAAGGCGTAACTTTGATTCTCGCTGTAGTATTCTTGCTGCCGCCATGTCGTGGAGACGCTGTTTGTTTTGTTGTGAAAGCGAAACTACTTTGTTTGGCCTTCCAAAAGAGGACACGACTAATAATCAGTGGTTAAGTTGTATTTACAACACTGTTCCAGAACAATTTAACCCATATATTCATGTGTGTGCAACGCATTTTACGGAGGAAGAGGACTGTTTCCTGGGAGAGTAGCCTACAATGCCAGTTTTCTGACAAATAATGCTGACTCACAGACTGTAAGTACGTTTTCATTAGGGCTGGACAATAATTCAATATCAATATGTTATCGCGATATAATTTTTTTCAATAACGGTGATATGATTTTTAAACACATTTCCGATATTTCGATATACATTACCAGTTTCCCATACATTGATTTATTTGTGCCGTTTGACTTCGTTGAATAAACATGAGCACTGCACGTTTCAAAATCATAACACGGCGCGGGTGTTTTATATGAATGTATCTCTGAAGGGAATTGACTGTCTTCAGAAAAGTTTCGATGGCATTTTCATTTGATCTGATAAAGTAGCATTCATGAGCGGAGCTGCTTTGATTACAGCCATTACTGGAGAAACCGCTAGTTTTATCACTCTAAAAGCGCCTCCTGCTGGCAGAGAAT
>NW_015560621.1:316151-319842 GCF_001515605.1 Sinocyclocheilus anshuiensis | reverse complement strand
ACCTCGCTTTTCAAAACGATGAGCTTTGTAAAAATCGACGCATTTCAGAAAGGCGGGGCATAGAGGAGAAACAATAATGTACAGTATGTGGAAAATAATGTGTTCTTTGGACCTTAAACCGCATAAACACATTTCATTACACCAAATACACAAAATAATGTTCTTTTTTAGCAACGTCATATTACCCCTTTAAATAGTAAATATCAAAGTGGACGAATACCAATTGGCCCAAGCTACAGCTTGCTAACACACATAGCTAACATAAGCTTTCTAATAGCTAACTTGTCCCATCATTATAGTAATCAACTGCACCCCTGCTTCCCGCTAACTTTCATAAAGCTGAGGCTATGTGTTGTGATTATTATTACATAAGTTAAGGGTTGAAGCTATCTAAGCTATGTGTTTTGATCTTTGTTAGGTAGATTAAATGATGCTGTTACCTGGTGATTCGATCAAATAGTTGTAGATGTCAGGGTATTTCACGTTGGGCCATTCAGTTGGATCATTTCTTCAACCAAAGGAAGGTAAGGAAAAGGGACACTGACATAGACCAATAAAATTTAGTTTTTCAATATATCTACTCCTCTCAGGTTCACATAAGGTGGTGAAATAATCCTTTGACATGGTTAAAAATAATGAATGTTCCCTCCAGTGGGCGTAGTTCTCGAGTAATATGACACGTTGCGTTCTACTTTTGTGTCCTTAAACGCTCATTTTTTTTGCTTATAAAAACGTAGTTAGCTTCAACGTTGCGATGATCGCAAATGCACCAGGGTTCGATAGAATCAAGAGAGTGTGAAACCAGACCAATGCTGCGGGGGGTGCCGGAAACAATCGCACTCGGGTTCGAACCACAGCAAACGAGCCCAGTGTGAAAGCCACCTTAATACACCGATCTAATATAAACTTGTGATTTCTTTCCCAGCTGTTTACGTTGACAGACAACTGACTGGGCTTATGTAAATTGTGTGTTTTTTAACATAACCTTGTGTGTATTTGACCGCTTAAGCGCAATAAGACATGAAAAAGAACTTAGTTTAGTACTCACATGCTGTGTGACGTCTGCTTTTTGTGCGCGTGCTTCGGATGTGTGCGCTCAGAAAACACTATATCAGAAGTTTAAACTGATATGACTTTAAAACGTTGTTTTGGCAGAGTATCCAAGGTACGAGATGTAAAGGCACAGCCCTATTCTGGAAAAGTGGGCGAAGAACAGCAGCTCATTTGCATTTAAAGATACAAGCACAAAAACAGCATGTTTTTTGCTTTCACTCAAAACAGCCATTTTCAAAATGATAAAATAAATGATGTGTGGGGTATTTTGAGCTGACACTTCACAGACACATTCTGGGGACAACTGAGACTTTCATTACATCTTGTAAAAAGGGGCATAATTGGGGCATAAATATAACACAAATATTTTTTGTCATAAAATATTAGATTTTATTTGCAAAGACAATTTACTATAATTTCCTAATATAATAATTTACCGTAATTGGACAGAAAACTCCAAATTATTTTGCTATAAACACTTAAGTGAAATAGAAAATAAAAGGAAAAACATTACTGGTTTGATATTTTCAACCCATTCATACTGATGTCAAGACTATCACAAGCCATTCTTGCAATTTAGACAAAACCTCATATCTGTACCAGTCCAGCCAGCTAGATGAGTTTATCCAACTAACAAGTTTAAACTGACAGGTTGAGAAGCTGAATTAGCAAACAAATGTAACTGAAAACCAAATGTTGAAGTTTGCAAAAAATGTATGTACATTATCAAAAGATGTAAGAGATATAGTGCTGACCCAATTGGGAAAGTTTTGTCAACAGACCTGAAATTCTCTTGAGCAGGTCATCCTTATAGTCAAGGCCCAAGTCCCATGGGGATCTATTGACCTTTGGTTGTTTTTAGCCATTTTAATGAACTTTTCCACCCTTTCTCCAGGTGGAGTCTCTTTAGGTATCAATGCCAATGGCGAGAGGCTAAAACACTGGTTTGACTGTCTGAAAAACAAGGACAAGAAAATCGAGCGCTGGCACACGCTAACCAATGAACTCCCTGGTTCAGGGTACAATGACTGAAAGGCTCTCTTTCTAGTGGTTGCACCGATGCCCTGCCCCTTTCCTACATGATGTCGATGTAAAGCCCAGCAGCCTGTGATGGCTGGATCAACACTGCAGCAGTCCACTGATTTAGAGATGGGTGCCAGTATCTGTTCCCAACTAACACACCTGCTCTATCTCTTGTACTTTTCCTGGTGTTGAGCTTACAGTCTGATTGTGTGGCTTGATGTGGCTTTTGGGCTTATATAAGGGTCTTTAATCAGCCTGTATTTGTACAACCTCATTGAAAATGAAGAGAGGTTCCCACAGCCAACAAGAAATCAGTTCCTGTCTTCAAATATTTAACCACTCTACTGTTCTCTTTCTCCATTCTCTTGGCTATCTTCGAGGTTTTATGTGTATTCAAGAATGCTGTTTACAGACATTAGCTCTCAGTAAATGTATCATTATGCGTATGCATCATGGCAGCAAAGAGGCTCTGAAAATACACTTTCCAAAACAATATTGTTTACAGTCCAAAACCTTTCTGATGCCTATCTTAAGGCCAGGGCATAAACTACACAATTGTATTAAACAGACAGATGATTGTGAAGATTATATATGTTGATGGAGGTTAAAAAAAAATCTTACAAATATAAACTCTCAACAAATTTGTGAGTTTTTGCTGCCCCCTTCTATTACAACAGGCTAGAATGTGTGTTGTTGTTGTTGTTGTTTTTTAATGAATAACCTCCTAGTTAGTCTACTTAATGAATGTAATTTATCTTTTACTTTCTGTACTCTCACTGCAAATGAACAGTGTGACATTAAGACAGCACACAGCAGAGTTTCAATAGCCATTTTTCTAGAGAGGAAACGGTTTACACAGAGAACACACAAATGCTGAAAATGCGCTATTCTAGAAATTGAAGACTGTGGATTATACAACTTTCATCTGGACATTTATCCTTATATTGTTTTAATGTGTTAATTACCAATTTTTGGATTAAACACTTTGCCCAAGCCCAATTCATATATTGCATTAACATCTTTTACTCTAAATTCTTCAGTCTGTAAATCAAAAAAAGGACTGAACAAACTATTGTTTTGAGATTTATTAATAGCATGTTTATCTTATATTTTGACCGAGGGAGCGAGTCTGCTTCATATGCACACTTCAGGCCGCTCCATAGACCACAATGCAACACGATTATGACGTCATCGCAGATTGCATTTAATTTATCCACACCCCAAACAACTCTAGAATATATCTTTTTTTTAATTAATGTTTATATCAGCCCAAACATACCTATACACATACAGAACATATACAGAATACTGCACCAAACATGGGGAAAATTGTAAACAATAAACCAACTCCATAGCTGATTCTAAGTGATCAAGGGTTTAGGACGTTCCAGTTCAGCCCATTGCAAAGGTTCCGCCAGAAGTGGGCACTCATGCAATGTAATCAATGACGTACATCCGAGTAAACGAGACGGAGGGAAGTTAGAGAGGGAAGGGCATAAAAACGAACTGGAACTTAGCCCAAGTAACACAACAAAAGTGAATCATTCACTTAACTGATTCCTTCAAACAAAGATTGATTCAGGAATGAAACACCACTAGCGCCTGCGCTGTTGTG
>NW_015560621.1:315917-316122 GCF_001515605.1 Sinocyclocheilus anshuiensis | reverse complement strand
CCAACATTTAATATGATTATTATTATTATCATTGAACAAACAACTGAATAGTTTTAAGTGATTTTATTAGAAATGTGTGTGCGTGCGTGTGTGTGTGTGTGTGTGTGTTGTGAATGTACAATTTTCATTTTTAATTTCATTAAAAAGTTAAAGGGGTCATATGATGCTATTTTAAAGATCATTATTTTGTGTATTTGGTGTAACA
>NW_015560621.1:290068-315468 GCF_001515605.1 Sinocyclocheilus anshuiensis | reverse complement strand
GCTTGTAACACTCCAAAGAGAAAGGAAAAATTGAAATAGCATCATATGACCCCTTTAAAATGTAATTATAGTAAATTATACAATAATTTAATAATTATAATCAATCATATAATAATTATACAATGAATTATATATAATAAATTATATATATATAAATTATTCATATTGAATGTTTTCCTTCTAATATTTTTTAATCTTTGTGTATACAATTACAAAAACGAAAAAAGATGGACAACAGATCATTTTTCTGTTGAACAATAATCAATTTATAAATTTAATCTCTCAGTGACACTTTTACTTTCTCATTTAAACAGTTTTTTTTCTCTCAAATACTTCGAGCTTTGGTCCAGTTTAATCACTGATCTACATAATGATGTCTCTATTATAGATCAGTGCGTTTAATACTTCTAAATGTGTCGATTTTAATTGCTTAACGTGACGCTCTTCTTCCGGTGTCTCTCTCAGCTTCAACCTGTCTGGGAGTGCTTGTGAAGAAGTGTGGTTTAAAACTAGGTACTTGGCTTTTTTATGTCTGCATCTGCTATTTCAGCGTTTCAATTACCCAGATTTTGTTCTCTTAAGTTTGGTTTATGGTAACATTTAATAGGTTTGACGCAAAGTCTTTCTTTTACGTGCTAGCGAATAGTAGACTACACCACGTGGTGAGTAACGTTAGTCCTGCGGAATCGTGTGCATAGAGAAAACTAGCGAGCTAAAAAGTTATTTATTCCGATTGCTTCTGTAGTTAAATGCACCAATTATATTGCACTATACGGATCCGTTGTGGGTAATTTGGTCCTTGTGAGGGACACGTGTTTAAAGATTGATCAGATCTCGTAGATCGCCAAGCAGATCATCACAAGCGGAATTTCTCAAATAGGGCAAGTTCCTCTATCTGCTTGGCTAGAAAAACACCAGGTTTGCTTTCATCACTGTAGAATAGTTGCAGTGTTGACAATGAGGCCTGGAATACCCCCATCATGTCTAATTTAGGACGATATGAAGACTAATGTTATTTTATTTCTCCCAACAGGGAATTCTTAGGCCTCTCCGTGTTTGTAGAGTATAGTAACTGACATATGCAGTATGGTAAGTCGTTTGGTTTTTTTTAGGAAGTGGTTTGGAAAGGAAATGCACAGTACTAGTCAGTTTAGTCATAGTGGGCTTAGGAACAAGTGCAGTGCAAAAAATACAATTCCCTTCTCTTGCAAGTCACTGTTGTGGCCACTAAATAACAGTGCTACTTATGAGAAGACATTTTTACCGCAGAACATGTTGCTGCTTTTTATTGATTACATGTCTTTTCAAATAAGATGTGTGCGCTTTCAGGTTTCTGATGGCATAACAGGTCCTCTTGTGAACGGACTGGCCAATTGGGTAAGAATTTGTTGGGATAATGATTAATTGCCAGAGTTTTGTAATGATGATTGGCATTAATGTTCAACTGCTCTTATAAACCATGAAAGAGGATGTGCCTTTCTGAACACTCAAACTCCCTTTCATTGTTCTTAAAATGTAGACATGCTATGCTTTTCTTATTTCACTATGCTTTCAGGCTTCAGAACAAAATGTGGGTGAATAATCCTGGGAATGAATACATAAAATGCATGTTTTGCATCTGAAGAAGCTTGTCCTAATGGTAAATGTCACTGAATGTTAGCTTTTTTTTAATAATAGTATCTGGTTTCATTTTATCTGTAACATTTCAATGTATTAAACTTTATTTGGTTAATTAAATTGAGGTCTAACACTCAAACTCCCTTTCATTGTTCTTAAAATGTAGACATGCTATGCTTTTCTTATTTCACTATGCTTTCAGGCTTCAGAACAAAATGTGGGTGAATAATCCTGGGAATGAATACATAAAATGCATGTTTTGCATCTGAAGAAGCTTGTCCTAATGGTAAATGTCACTGAATGTTAGCATTTTTTTAATAATAGTATCTGGTTTCATTTTATCTAGCATTTCAATGTATTAAACTTTATTTGGTTAATTAAATTGAGGTCTATCCCGACTTGCCCCTCTCAGTAGAGCTTAGTCGTTGGAAATGCCTCAGAGATAAAGTCTGTAGTATCGCTTTACCCATGTCGCTAATATCATTAGCTTTGTGGGAAAACGCTACAGTACATTTAAATGAGCTTAAAGGGTGTACCTTAATTTGTAAGGCATAGAGAAGGAACAACATATCACTTTAAGTTTCCACTGTGTAGGTGTGATCTGAAGGATGTCCACTAGAAGGCGCAACACCCCGTTTTTGGTGATTTGAGGTGTGTAATGTTAAAGTGGTTTATTAGAAATAACATTAGTCCGCACTGTTGGTATCTGCATCCAGTTGTATGTCTGACTGGAATGTTCATATGCCAGTGCTAGAGAACCTTGACACCCGCTCTTATTGGACCTTACATGTTTGTTGTTGGGTCCTGGTGGTGGTCGAGACAAGGCCTTTTGTTTTTTTTATAACAAATGCAGCCAGTCTATAAGCACTTCTCATAAGTATTGAAAAGTTGGTTGCTACACATTGCGTTCCCAGATCCTGAGATGAATTTGTGTGGAGCAGCACTTGCCACGAACCAAGCTGCTCCGAGACACTGAAGAGACCGGTTCATGTACAAGAATGCAGTGCTGTGCAAAATTTAACCCGCAGTATTTGGTTATTGATATAAGCCATATTGTGATTTTAGTTTTACTTCAATTAATCATGCAGCTCAAGCTGGAAGCCAAGCTGTTTTTGATGCGAACTTTCCTGCACAGCCTCTCTAGTGCAGAGCTGGTGTGCTTTCAATTCTCTCACATACCCAACATGTCATCCCCAGGATAACGGCACGCTGCGACCTACTCCTTTTAGAAGCCTTGTGACATTGTTTCAATAGCTCAGTGCGTCTTGATAATCCTGATGTGTCCGTGTTGTGCCCACAGGTCCCATATGGCTAGATTGAAGAATGAATGCTGGCAGGCTATCGTTCTTCCAGTACTGTAAAATGAAAAGTAAGGCATTTGTTCTTGAACATTTCCCAGTTGCATGTATGTGATAAATTTGGTCATATACCAAGGCTTTTAGGATACGTGGTTCCTGACTTGCTGTGGACATGACCAAAAATTAAAACCCATCCTAATGAGTCACTTCAGTTGTGTTTCTGTTGGGATTTATTAGGAACATTTCCTTAAATGCACTCAACATATAACTCAATGCGAGGTTGTGCGTGTTTAATTGTTTATGCTGTAACAGGTTTGGAGTTGGAGTGAAGGGTTTCCCAGCCGGACTTTTCTTGAAAGGTGAGAGATGTTCCACGTCTTTGGATCACTTTCAAAGGGGGTCAGCCACTTCTTTTCACTGGCGATCCTTAACGCTGTGATCCCACATCAGTGCCCTATGAGATGTTTTGCAGGTTTTTTCACAAAAAATAAACTGCTTGCTGTCTTTGGGGCAACACCTGATTCACAAAGCAATATCAATGGCTTATTGTATTAGCACTTTCAATATGAATGTAATTACTTCTGTCTTTAACAGTTGTTGCTGGTGAGATCATACTGCACAGGGAATCTGTAAACCTTCTGCTTTGGAATGTTTTGTGGTGATGCAGTTTTCAATAAATTAAGTGTGAAAGGTATCTGTGGTTTAAGTATTTATTTTTTATTTTTTGAAAGGCTGAAGGACCAATGTCAAATCCCAAATATCTCCCAACATGAATGCAAACAGTTTTTCTCAGTGTAATTTAGCCATCAAACTTTGCTACAGTTTTCTCATTAGAGCTCACCTTAGAGAGGATAGCATGAAGATTTGAAGTCTCGAAGCCTCATAGCCAGTGTCATGCCCGTAGGAGACTGGTTCTCAGGGCTTCATGTGGGTCATGGGGTTCAGATTAAAGGATTCTCTCTGCAGAACACAGCTTTTAGTGCTCCACTTCTGCTTTGACAAGCTGCCTTTGAGTGTGTAACCAAGCCTTTATTTGTGAGTGCTTGAATGTTCTATTGCTGTGTTTGCTCTTTGGGGAATGTCTTAAAGTGTAGTTTTCAGATGGGAATTTGTTCATAAAGTATCTGGTTAGAAAAGATCAATTGTTCAGGCCATATAACAGAATGGACTTGAGTATTTTATTCACTTGAATCTTTTAGATTCATTTCGGTTTGCACTTTTACACAAGCTTTTATAAGTCATTTTAATATTCAAGGATTAAGTCTGTATGAAAATACTCAAAAGCTTTTTGCCTTTTGTCTGTCTTAGATGACAGGTGTAAAGCTGATCCTTGTTGAGAGAAAGATGTAGTCTGATGTTAGGGTCCTTTAGCCTTTATTGTTAAATTTTCTTTATAAAGTGCATTACAGAAGAGAAATATTTACTGCTGGCTGAACAGTTTCTTGACTGAAACTAAAGATTCTCCACTCAAAATATTAATTTGGCTTTTCTAATGTTTGCTTAACTTTTTTACAAGAAAGCATGTTAGGCCTAGGAAGACAGTTGCCTATTTAAAAACATTACCTGGTAACAAACATACCTGATATTCAAAGAAAGAAAAGAAGTCATAGTCCAAAGCTTTAATGTGTTTTGAGTGGTAATGCTGAAAGGAATAGTGTCTAAAGAGGAGTGCTGTCTTTTGAACTGAACAATGCCTGTCCCTGTGAGAGATCAGAGTGTCCCAGGGATCTTATCACAGCTGCACACAAAGAATGCTTGTTGTTTTATGACTCTGCAGCACCAGCCCTGGTTACCAATAGACCGCAATTGTGAATTATTAAACTTCTGCTGCCTTGTATTAGATGGTGCACTCTGGGCCTGGACTTGGTAAATTAAGGGGTGTCATGATGTAATTATGCAATACATTTTGAACATGGTTGCTTCAAATTACACACACATATATAATATAAATTAATCTACAACCGTTCATTGGTCTTGAGGGAGAGGATGCCCATTAATAACATTTTGACAAAATTTTGTCCTGGGCCCTGTAAATGTTAGCGGTGTGTTCTGTGTCCCAGCACATTTTTAAGCCGTTAAATCTTTTGATAATTTTAGTTTAATGGAGGGATAGCTAAAAATGTTCATAACACACAATTGTTTTATATCCAAAAAATAAATTACATGGCATTTTATGCAAATATGACTACATTTTAAAACAAAAAATGTGAGTCTCGATAAACTGTCACAGAACTACATTTCCCAACACGCACTTCCTGTATAATTCGTCCCGCCCCCTTTTTTGACTGACAGGTTGTTTGTTTCACTGTTAACAGCTGCTGGCCCATTCCAATCCTTGTCGGAGTGGAAACACGGGGGCCGACAGTCCTCTTTTTTTTTCTCCCTTCCCGTTTACCTCGTTGTGCTTTCTTTCATTTCACCCCGCTTTACTCTCTTTCTCTCGTTTCCTTGGCAGACAACTTTTCCTTTTCTCTCCCCTTCTTTCCGCTCTGTTTGAAGGTTTTAAAGCCCTGTCCAGACTCCATACGCTCTATTTATTTATTTATTTATTCTTTCTTGTTTTATTAAAACGGAATAGGCAGTTATATTTTTTGCTCCCCTTCTTTCCGCTCTGTTTGAAGGTTTTAAAGCCCTGTCCAGACTCCATACGCGCTATTTATTTATTTATTTATTCTTTCTTGTTTTTATTAAAACGGAATAGGCAGTTATATTTTTTGGATGTACCACAAATGAGAATACGCAAAAGATGGAGCTGCACATTTTAGAGCACAGTTTAAAAGTAGCAAGTATAGCGAAAGAGGGCATCCAGATTTGCACTCATGGATTAATCAAACTAGCTTTCCTGCCCTCTAAAACAAGGTAAGTAGCTTCACGAATCAGGTTTGCGTTGTTAAACCTGTATTTACTGTCCTGTATGCACTGTCTTGAAGAATCTGCCGCGGAATTACATTAGCTTACCGCTACGCACCTCTCATGAAAGGCAGATGCAGTTTCAGCACTTTTTACATTCAAATTTCTATTTGCTCCATCTACGAGGCGCATGGCATCATCAAGCAAGCAGTCATGTGTGTTTTGTTTAGCGGTAATGATGGGCTGTGCTGTTGCTGGAGTTCATTCGACGGTGGAGGGGTGTGTGTGAACGTGCTCGGGGTTGTTTTTCTTCTTGTGCGGCGGTATAAATATACGGAGGGGGATGTTGCTTTAAATCCCCCCGTCTGTGATGCTCAATGCACGATCACGTATTCAGCATCACGGCTTTGATACAGATGTAGGGGGCAAACCTGATGACTTGATGTGAAGCTTATCTTTTCGGTGCTTTAATCAAAAACTGACCTGTTTTGATCAGTTTGGCAGAGATCCGTTTGAACTGCTCTCAGTGGCGCTGGTGGAAACCTGTAAACTGGAAGAGGAGGGAAAAGTTGTGGCCTGAACATGATTTGCTGCATAGGCTCACTGCCTGTGAACAGAAAAGTTTTTTTTTTATTTTTTATTTTTATTTTTTTAACCACCTTTTGTGTTTAGTAATGCACATTCATTGCTGCTGGTAACGTCTGCAGTTGTTTTCTGTCTCATACTGATACATCCTCGGATGAGGGTCTTTGTGAAAGACCATCATATTCATAGAGTCCCAAATGCCCCCTTGCTGTGTTTGCTAAGGAGAGTGTGTGAGTACATCTCCAGTAAGAGGCTGAACCTCAGGGAGAAACATCCTGTTTGGTCATTTAGTCTTGTTAGACTGTGTGTGCACACACACACACAGGCCTCTAGCTAGAGTTAAAGTGGTTAGAAAGGCAGAGTAGGTTGTTTTCATGTCTGTGTAAGTGTCTTGATTAAAAAAAAAAATCAGTGGTTTAAATCTGGGGCCTAATTACGTTCAGGCCCCTTTTATGTTGCATGTTTACTTGCTCTAACATTTGGAAATCTCATTTTCCAAGACCGTTCAGAATGCTTTATTGGTTTTATGCTTCTTAATGGCTGTCATGTTCTGCATACTTGTTTTGAAAAGGTATTATTGCATTCATGAGACTGAAATTAAGCAAACAAGTATGCGTGTTAGATATTGGCTTTGAAAATAAAAAAAAAAAAAAAACATCAGTCGACGACTAGTAGTTAGACATGTTTGAATAGGAAACTTTTCTTTGGTGATCAAAGCTGTTTTGTCATGACTCTGGAACAGAGCCTGTTCCAAAGCCTGGATCAGCAATGATGGCATCACATCGTATCGAAAGGAAAAATACTGAAAATAGAAAATTAACATCTCAGCAAAAATATTCAAGGTCTGCCTGCAAAAGCAGGGTTATTAATTTGCGAATTGAAGATTTATCACCGTAAAAAGCTTTGCAGCTGTGCTGTTTTAAACATTCAGGTTCTGTTTACAGTGACATATTCCTCCTGGTGGTTTGCATCTGGCTGTGAACAGCGTTTCTATTGTATTCAGTGCTGTATGTCTTGCCCAGCAGGCCGTGAAATCCGTTTTAAGGGCTTTTTTTGGATCTGAATGCAACTTCATGTAGAAATGGCATTTTTGATATGGCTTCTTTTCTGATTTTGAATCTTTAAATTGATACTGACTTGGCAAACACTTTTATGCTAGGTGATAGGAGGAAACACTTGTTTTTCTGTCGCAGTGGCACAGCTTGAATCTATTTATTTAGGCTAGTAGCTGTTTGTGAAGTGTCTCAGAGTGATGCCGAATGCACACAACACGAGGGGAGCTCTGGAAATAGTTGATTACAGTTAGAAACATTGTTGCCAGCCCTTGGGTTGTGCTGGCTCACTGTTTGTCCAGCAAGATATAGAGGAAGCAGTTTTTTTTCACACAGGAAGATGCAATGAAACAACACAGTTAACCAAATGCAGTGTCACCATTAAAACAAAACAAAAAGCTATATATATATGTGTATGTGTGTATGTAGTGATGTTTATAATAATAATAATAATAATAAATTGTTATTCTGCTCCAGTTGCTTTCACTGTGAGGTTATAGTGTGTTGTTTTTAGTCTACAGGTAAGAAGGCTTTATTTCCAGCAACATTACTGGATAAACGGGAACAGCCATCTTGTAATTTCAGGGTTTCTCACCTAAAAATGGAGTTAGGAAATAAAAAGCGGTAAATATATTTTTAGATAAACTGCTGGAATCAATAATTATTTGGTAGAGCATTTGAAAATAAGATTCAATGTGTGTGTCCTCAGAGACCTCAGGAACGGTTGTTAGGAGCACATTTCTGAGCAGAGGCTCTGAGTGAGTGAGTCATAGCCTGTTGAAAATTTACCGTGGAGATGTTTTGTTGCTCCAATTTAAGGGCATAAGACCTGCCTTTCCTCTGTGATTATTGCTTTGCTTTTATTGCTCATCTCAGGACTCAAATTAGTGTAGATCCATCACTGTATCTCTCTCTCTCTCTTCACTCAATGACTCAACTTCAGCTCAAAGCTGAATGAATTCCTAGTGCTGCAGAAAGGTGGATTTTTATGTAGAAAAAGTCAGTCAGTTTCTTATTAGTTATTAAATTAGTTATTTCTTATACCTTTCTGTACTGCAGTGCTGTGTCATTTAGACTCTAGGGGATTTCAAACGATCCAGTGACACAGCACCAGAAGTGTCTGACAGCTTGCAAAAACCTTGAAAAACAAAAAAGTTTACCCCCCCCCCAGCACCACTTTGGGGCATAAGACCTGCCTTTCCTCTGTGATTATTGCTTTGCTTTTATTGCTCATCTCAGGACTCAAATTAGTGTAGATCCATCACTGTATCTCTCTCTCTCTCTTCACTCAATGACTCAACTTCAGCTCAAAGCTGAATGAATTCCTAGTGCTGCAGAAAGGTGGATTTTTATGTAGAAAAAGTCAGTCAGTTTCTTATTAGTTATTAAATTAGTTATTTCTTATACCTTTCTGTACTGCAGTGCTGTGTCATTTAGACTCTAGGGGATTTCAAACGATCCAGTGACACAGCACCAGAAGTGTCTGACAGCTTGCAAAAACCTTGAAAAACAAAAAAGTTTACCCCCCCCCCCAGCACCACTTTGGCGGTGGCAGATAAGATGCTGCTTTCCACAGTCAACAAATCGCCTGCTTTCCCACCAGAGGAAAAATGATACACTATGTCGGTGGACAGGCCCATAAATAAGGACTCCTCTTACCTGGTGTCTGGAGCCGTTTGGGATGCACGAGCAGCGTTATGAGCCAGCTGCGGCTGCCTGTAATTTGTGCAGCAATGTCGGCTTATGTTTGCACAGGCACATTCTGCACAGATATATTTTTCCTGTTTTGTCATCTTTGGGGAAAGAGATTATACTGTGTGTGAAAGGCTGATAAAACCAGCATTTAGCTGAACAATTTTATTCCTGAATTATTTATTTAGAGCATTTGATAAAAGCTTTTAATTTGATATGATTATGACATCAGGGTGTTCTCCTGATATCATAATAAAGAAAAAAACTTCTTAATAATGATTAAGATATTTACACACATGTATACAAAGTGTAAGGAATATTTTTACTTCATGGTTACACCACATGACATTTTAGAATCATTAAGTTGAAAGTTTTTTTTTTTAATTTTTATTAAGGTTTGGCACAAGTTCTTTTTTTGTGAGTAGTTTTTGGGTTTCTCTGAGCTGGTCTTTGTTATTCTTCCATCTTTCATGTCCATTCAAAAACAATGCACTAAAGTTTAAAACTTCAAATCCCTAAGCCTGAGCAATTGACTATTTGATATTTATCAATGAATTGTTCAAGATATTGATAGATATGAATGTTGCTTGTTTTTTTTGTTTTTGTTTTTTTACAAAGGTATTATCCCTGTCATTCATGTCCATTCAATAATGCCTCAAATTTTAATTCTTCAAATCCCTATGCCTGAACAATAGATGTGCATGTTCATAGAAGCTTCTCAGGAATATGATTCATTTATTCATTACTCTGGTCCTTGGCTTATAATTTCCATCTCTTTTTCACTTTGCTTCTCTCCAGATGTAAGTTCTTTAGTTTGACCGAAACTCCGGAGGATTACACCATTATCGTGGATGAAGATGGCTTTAAAGGTAGGTCCCGTGGTTACTCTTTTACTAAGAGTGCACTGGGTTTAGTGCAGCGAGGCAAGATTAAGTCATGTAAAGTATCACCGATTCTCTTTAATTCCTTGTAGCTTGACTCCCTGCCAATGTTTGACCACATATTGCTCCATCACTGTGTCGTGATTTCATATGGTCTATAAAGATTTCAGTCATCACCTTTAGGACGAGCATTCAGTATGTTCAAAGTCACCTCCATGTCACTTTTTTTTTTCGTTGTTGTCTGTTTCAGAGCTGCCGGAGTCTGAGTATCTCAGTGTGGCCGATGCGACGTGGTTGGCTCTTAATGTGGTGTCCGGGGGCGGGAGCTCTACCAGCTCTCAGCCAATCGGTGTAACGAAAATCGCAAAATCAGTCATCGCCCCGCTGGCAGACCATAATATCTCTGTGTTCATGCTGTCAACATACCAGACTGATTTTATATTGGTGAGTGTCACAGATGCTTAGGCTATAGAGAGCAAGAAACAATTACCTAATTTTTATATTTCCAAAATTACATACTGTTTGCATTTCCACCAGAATTAAGGAGTTGTTTTTTTTTTATCCGTTATTTTTCTCCATTAAAACAATCGACACACACAAAGAAGCACATGACACCATCATATAGGTAATTCATATGAAAGCATCATTTATATTTACTACAAAACTAATTTCAGGGATTTTAGCGACACCTAGTTCAGGGGTCATCAATTAGCTTGGTTCCTTCCGGACCGTGAGACAATGGTTTCACCATTTCTACAGTTTAAATGAGCAGTGCAATCAAACAACAAAGCTGTTCATACCACAAGCACTTAGGGTCGCAATATTTAATATCTAGCTCCAGAGTTTTGTTCCCTGAAAGTTGCTTCTCTCCTTAGCTAAAAATGTTAAGCGTTGCATTACTGATTTAAAAAAAAAAATTAAAATCAGATGACATGGTTATTTTAACAACAGTAGTGCAGACACTGACAAGATCTTGACACTGTAAAAACACTGTAGAAATAAGAATGCAACAATATAAATCATTTAACTCAGTCCATTTAACTAAATCAAGTTTGTGTCAGATTAATGGCACCTTTACACAAAGTTTTTTTCATCTACATTTAGAATTATTATTTTAGCATGTTAAGAGCATTTCATCATAAACATTGTTCTAACTGGCATTGATCCAAACTTGTTCCTGGAGGGCCAGTGTCCTGCAGAGTTTAGCTCCAGCCCTAATTAAACACACCTGAACCAGCTAATCAAGGTCTTTAGGATTACTAGAACGATCCAGGCAGATGGGTTGGAACTGGCTGAAGCTAAACTCTACAGGACATTCGCCCTCCAAGAGCAGGATTGGACACCCATGAATTAGATCATTTCTGGCATGGATGGGCAAGAAAAGATACTTTGAATTTACTAGTTAGTTTACTAGCTAGTTCCTGGTAATTTGGTTTTTGCTAATGCTAAAAATGTTCTCTTTTTTTCAGTAAGCCTTATGTGCTATTCATACTGTAGGTATCTGACTGTAAAAACAATGTTAATAGTCTGATTAAACAGCTGATATTTATATCATTTATACCTTTTAATATTTATATCCAATTTGGCTCAACTGATAATAACTGAAATAATCTCAGGCGCCACAGTTTTGGCTCAGTATCTTAATCCTTTGTGATATTTTGCCTTTTTTTTTTTTCTTTTATAAAGTACTACTGCTTGACTACATGGACATTTATAACTATTCCAATAAAGTATTGTCCGGACAAGGATATAAAATACAGAGATTGGACCTCTTGTAAATTTAAAAGATTAGTTCATTTCCAGATTTAAAATTCTGTCATCATGTTAGTGATGTTAGTATCCGAACAGTTGATGGGCACCATTGACTTCCATAGCCGGAAAAAAAAATACTATGGAAGTCAATGGTGCCCATCAACTGTTCGGATACTAACATTTTTCAAAATATCTTCTTTTGTGTTCAACAGAAGAAAGAAACTCATACAGGTTTGGAACAAGTGGAGGGTGAGTAAATGATGACAGAATTTTCATTCTGGAAGTGAACTACTTTAATTGAACACCCCTGACCTAGATAAAGAGTTTCGTTCTCTCTTGGGTGATTCACTTCACTTTTGTGCAGTACAGCATTGCATAGAATCATCTCTGACTTATTCTGGAGTTTACACTCACTTAGACAATCCTCATTACTTGAACTGTAGGAAATTATGTGAATCCACACATGAAGAACTAAAAAATCAATATAAGGATCAAAAACATGAATGTTATATCATGAGAAAAAGAACTCCAATACATGACAAACATAAACCAGTCTATTGCGATTAAGATTATATGAAAACAAGCCCTGTGATATGTAGTTTGAATAAGTGTCATATTATTGGTTGATAT
Organism: Sinocyclocheilus anshuiensis; assembly: GCF_001515605.1. NCBI lineage: Eukaryota > Metazoa > Chordata > Actinopteri > Cypriniformes > Cyprinidae > Sinocyclocheilus > Sinocyclocheilus anshuiensis. The sequence continues at coordinate 303,111 of NW_015560621.1, read as the reverse complement.
TAAAATACAGATTCACAGCTTCTCCATTTCATAGCACAAGTTGAAACTGTCCTTTTATATAAGGACATGGCTTTATGTCTGGTTATTGCTATCAGATGATCAAACTTTAAACAATACATACAGTAAATCCTGAGCAAGTCATCACTTCTCATTTCCTTTAACCAAACCATCTACCATGACCACAGCCAGTTGCTGTCATCTCAGCACATTTCCACTTTGTGTGTGTTTGTGAACACATTCCCAGTCAGTGGTGGTACGGTCACCAGAGCCTGTTTATGAAAATAACAAGAAATGTGGGAGCGATGGTAATCTGGGGGTAGTTATGTAAAGAGGATAAAGCCTGTGGATCAGCAGCCGCTTACTGGAATTTACCAGAAAGTTCAGGTTCCACACCAGCTGCTCCCAGCCAGAGGAATAATCACAGAGCTTTATAGAAAGAGAGGAGATTACCTGCCTCCTGTGCTGAGCCACTGGAGAGGCCATTTCCTTCTCATCCTCACCCTGTCCTTCGCTCTTGGCCTGGTTACTTAAAACTTTAAGAGCAGTTCAGAAATACCCGTCTGTGTCCGGCCCATCAGGCCTAGAGCACACAGATGTCTCCTTCATTTGGATCACTAAAAAAAGTGAAAGAGAATATTGTCTTCCAGAGGAGTTGTTGATGGGTTAAAGCTTTCCAGCCCTGGGGAAAAACTCAATGTTGTGTAAGGCTAAGCTAAATAGCTTGAAATAATATTTCTATATATTATATTTCAGCCTCAGATATTCAATATTTGCATTCAGTATATTATTATTATTATTATAAAAGTTTAACCATCATTTCAAGCAAACAACCATTGTTACTTAATGCAAGAAATAAAATACAGCAAAAATATAGTTCAAATATTCAAACTGTTTACACTTGCACGTAATGATTTTTAATAATTTTTATAAATATGCACAAATATATTTTTACTAAAATATTTGAAAACATGAAATGTAACGTGGAGACTACCGTGAACATTTTTGAAGGATGATGCAAACAAATTTGACAGTGGATCAGTTTTGAATCAATTCTCTTCAACAGGCTATTTGAACTGATTCACAAAAACAATCAAACTTATCAACTCTAACGCTGTTTTTGTTACTCAAATTTAAATCACATTTTTACTAAATGAACACAAGAAGTAATGATTTTTAATAATTTTTGTAAATACAAATATGAAAAAAAGAATATGAAAGAATGTAACATGGAGACTACTGTCCTTGTGACGTCAATTTTGAATCCATTGACTGCAACAGGCAGTTTGAACTGATTCTCAGAACTCTAACTCTGTGTTTGATGCTAAAGTTTAATTTCAGACTCGCCATTACAACTAAAACCTAATAGAATTACAAGCATATTAAAATGGTAGCAATATTTGTGATTTGCTTACTTTTGTGTTGCCAGCAAAATTAAATTGTATATTATACATTATAATCAGTGTTGGGATGAAAGAATGTAACATGGAGACTACTGTCCTTGTGACGTCAATTTTGAATCCATTGACTGCAACAGGCAGTTTGAACTGATTCTCAGAACTCTAACTCTGTGTTTGATGCTAATGTTTAATTTCAGACTCGCCATTACAACTAAAACCTAATAGCTGACAACTATAACCTAATAGATATTCAAATAGTTGTATCTCGGCCAAATATTGTCCTATCCTTACAAACCATACATCAATGGAAAGCTTATTTATTCAGGAAAATGTGCATTACATTACTTTTGCGTTACTTTTTAAATATGAGCAGGGCTCGATTGTTTTTAATATACGAAGTTCTATTTATAGCGCATGTAAAAGCCCTTTCACACCAAAAAATGGGAAAACAAAGTAACTGGCGTTACCTTTTTGAAAAAGTAACTCCGATATTTTCTTGTAAATTAAAAAGTAATGCGTTACTTTACTAGTTACTTTTTATAAAAGTAATCTGATTACGTAACTCGCGTTACTTGCAATGCGTTACCCCCAACACTGATTATAATGATGCATATTAAACAATATATAGTGATATATTGCCCAGCGCTTGTTGTATCGGTGTAAAATGTTTGCTCTTGTTAAACTATATTTAGTTTTCTCATGAGATAGTAATGGTTAGATGTAAACCTTGAAAATGTTTCAATTCTCTGGAGCTCGTAAAATAGTCCAAGGAAACTGTATATTCTGTATATGTATAACTGGATAGTTACCCTTGAAATACTGTGTGGCGCTTATTTAGTGCACCCATCAGGCCCTCACTGAAAAACTCTGAATTTCAGCTTAATTGGTTGCTCAAGACATCCTTGTATTGTTTTCCTTGTAATGTATTCTGGGTTTGGTAGTGGTGTTTGAAATGCAAATGAAGGTTAATTTGTGTTTAAGTCAGCTGGTTTGGGTTACTGAAGGAAAAGGCAGAAGCAGAGTCTAAATTAAGGGTTTCTACTTGTGCTTGTTTGTGTTTCTGTAGATGAGCTGTATTGAACGTTCATACTGTTTCATAAATTGAAAATGCAGAAAAATAAGTTCGATAAGGTTTGTGCCTATGTTCAGTTTCCTACTGTAGATGTAGCACATCCTGATACCACAGTACATCAAGAGTGTATTTTACCTAACAAGTTTGGCACTGTCCGCAAACAGTTTTAATGGTTTATGATTGTTTGTTCCCTCTTTGAACAACTGAGCTCACTAAATCATCTTGTTGGTAGCTCTCTTAGTGTCTTACTAAATGAAAACTAACTTCTCATGTGCGATTCTGTCCATAGGTTCGAGAGAGGGATCTGCCCATGGTCATGCACACGCTGTCTTCAGAATTCACTCTCCTGAGGGTTGTCAATGGAGAAACGGTTGCTGCCAACAGTACCAGGGTCACCAATGGTTTTGTCAAGCCTAAACTGGGTAATCATCTGTCATTAGTCTGAGGGTGCGTCGGCGCAAGGCATTTTGTGCATTTGCAGTACCAAGTGATGTTGCTGAGACTTAAAGGGACCCAAAAATAAAAATCCTGTTATCATTTACTCATCCTAATGTCATCACAAAACTTTCTGTGTTACATAAAAGATGATATTTTGAGAGGTTTTTTTTTTTTCAATGATCACCAATACTGTTTGGTTACCAACAGTTTTTGGACTGACACACCAGAGGTGGATGTTAATGCTCGTTTTATTTTTTTTTCCTCAGTCCCTCGGCCGATCATTCACCCTCTCTCCAGCCCCAGTAACATGTTCTGCGTTACCAGCCTGGACCCCGACACGCTGCCCTCGGTGGCCACACTGCTCATGGACGTCATGTTCTACTCGGGCGGGTAAGAGCTCCACGCCGGGCCGCTCCTCCTGGCTCACATATGGCAGTAACCGAGAGCCATCTGCCAGATCTATTAGAGAATGATGATAATACACACAGGTCGCTGTAGGGAGTGCATTATGTGACGACAGGGGAGAAAAGACTGGAGATAAAATGAGCAGTTTGTATTTGTACAATATTGCCCTTCCTTATAGTGGCTGAACTTGTTTACTGCTCAGACAGTGGCATCAGGCCAACAATTAGAGGGAAAGATCAGATCAGAGTTGCCCTTATCATACTCCTCCTTCCATTTTTCACTGTTCCTTGTGAAAGCATCAGCTGAGTTGAGCTCTAATGAAGCTTGCGTAATAACAAGAATCCCTGCTGTGCTTCATTACAGTGCGAAAGAGACCGGGGGGCAGAGTGAGGATTCTGGACACATCCGCTTTTTCTCCTTCTCGCTGATCGAGGGCTACATCTCTCTAGTTATGGATGAGCAAACGACCCGGAGGTTAGACAAGCCCTGCATCTAACACTCTGTTAATGTCAACATGAAAACACAATTGACCCCATTTGATTTCTCCAGGGATGTGATTCTTCAGGATTAATCGGAATTCCGGTTATTTCGGCCTGAAATCACTACCCATGTAAATCATGCAGATCAGTAATAAAAAAATTAATGGGGCGGGGAGTTCAGGGTGATGCTGGTTACTGCATGATGATTGAAATCGTGAAATGGCCTTATGCAATTAACTAATTAAACTGCGAAAAGGTTATGTTTTCTAATACATCATGGACAGAATGGTCCTGAGAGCGCTGAACGAGCTGACATCTGCAGGACAGTCAAAAGGGTTCAAATGGTTCAAAGTGCCAAATGCGAGTAGAATCAGTGCTGAAACGTTACTCGCCTGGTAACGTTTTTATGAACGGTGGTGAGAATTTGAGATTGCTTAGTATATCATAAGATTTGCAACGGTTGTGATGTAATTATATAAATATAGGCTATAGTGTGACGTGCTACATGTCTGCTGTAACAGTACTGTTTTTTCAGTTTATATTCACTGTAAATGCTAGCTGTGTTTGAGTCGCTTTAATTTGCATTTGGGAACACAACATTCATCATTAGAATCATTTATATATCTGTTGTTGTTTACGAAGAGACGTTTGTGTCACGTGATCCTTCAGAAGTCATTCTAATACTCTGATTTGCTGCTCAGGAAACATTTATTATTTATTATCAATGTTAAAAACAGTTTTTGCTGCTTAACATTTTTGTGGAAATGATACCACTCAGACGTTTGTGGTAAGATTTAAAAAAAGAGAGAAATTGATTTTATTCATCATACATTAAAGTGATGAAGAGTGAGTGAAGGCATTTAAAATGTCGCAAAAGCTTTCTATTTAATAAATGCTTTTATAAATTTAATAAATATATTTGATAAATGCAAATAAATGCTGTTTATTGAACTTTCTATTTATTAGTGCTGTCAAAATTAGCGTTAACGCAGGCGATTAATTTTTTCAATTTGTTTTAAGTTCACTTAAATGAGAAGTTATTTTATTATTTAGTTGTTATTAGTCTAATAAATGTTCTAATTGATAGCTATCAATTATCTTGTAATGTTGAATGGTTATAGTTAAAGGGATAGTTCACCTTCAGTTGCAAAAAGATGCCATTAAACAAATATTAAAAATATACTGTCTTTATGTTGTTTCTACATTAATTTGAAGATTGAATGTGAAATTATTACAATATAAAATTATAATTAAAAACTTTAATGTTAGGTGGGATTAATCACAATTAATTTCAGAAAAAAGTGTGATTAATTAGTTAATTTTTTTAATCAATTGACAGCACTATTTATCAAAGAATCCTGAAAAATAAAATGTATCACCATTTCTGCACAAAATATAAAGCAGCACAACTGTTTTCAACATTGATAATAATCAGAAATGTTTCTTGAGCATCAAATCAAATTGTAATGATTTCTGAAGGATCATGTGACGCTGAAGACTGAAGTAATGATGCAGAAAATTCTGCTTTGCATCACAGGAATAAATTACATTTTATAATATATTAAAATTGAAAACTTTCTTTTTTTTTAATTTGTAATAAAATTTATTTTTATTTTTGATCAAAAATATTTCAAAATCATTAATAATTGTAATGTTTCCGAACTTTTGGCAGGTACTTTAATAATGATTATTATATTATATTTTCTATATTATATTATATTAATCATGATTATTAAATGCTGCTTTTTACTTTTACAGGACAATAGTATGTATTAATAAAATATATCTTGTGATAAGATACATTTTTTTAAATAATAAGCACCGGGGCTTGGGGGCCAGGTCAGATTTTCCTGCTTTTTTGTCTCTAACTCATCACATGCCTGTTTCTCAATACGCACCCCTAATCTTGTGCATAAATCATCAGAGCATGCTATTACAAAGGACAAAGGGTTTGTTTTTTAAATCTTTCATCCAAATATAATAAATTGCTTTCTGGCTGCCGTCACCTACTCCACTATTATTTTCCAACTTTTTTTTCTTCCAGCCACCTGTGACAATTGTATTAAATGCCCATTTTTCAAATAATTCCCAATCCATAAAATCTTTTTTTCCTTGATCACATGGAAATATCACATTAAAGGGATAGTTCACACAAAAATGAAAATTCTGTCATTGTTTACTCATGTCGTTCCAAACTGATCAATGTTTATATATGTATAAAAGACTAAATTAAATCCGTTAACTATATAAAGTAATCATGTCTCCTCAGAAGATTTGAATCAAACTGATCAATTCATATGGATTACTTTTACTATCTCTACAAACTTTTAGAATCGTCAAAGTTTTGGTTTTGTGGACAGAAATCTCTCAGGTTTCATTAAAAATATCTTCATTTGTGTTTCGAAGACAAATGAAAGTCTTATGGGTTTGGAACGACGTGAGGGTGAGTAAAAGGTGACAATTTAAATTTTTAGATAAACAGTCCCTTTAACAGAAGTAAAATGGCTTGCAAACGTCAATTCATGTTGACTTTAAAGAAATTAAACATAATTTTGTGTATAGACTGCAATATGGGACCTGCATGGGTTTTTAGGTGAATTTCTTTGTCTTTTGACTCTGACGCTTAAACTTTGTCTGCAGTGGTTTCATCAGAATTTTCTAACTATTTAAAAATTTAAAATACCACTGTCTTTTAGCTTGAAGCCTGTTGAATCATCATGTCTTTGTGTGTGGCTACAATGGAACTTGCCTGATGAAAAGATTTCTGTATAGTATCATCATTATGATTTTATCATTGCATATGGTTAACATGCTGCTCTTTTCTTGTCAGGTTTCCAAACAACGTCCTCTTCACCAGCGCTTCAGGAGAGCTTTGGAAAATGGTCCGCATCGGAGGACAACCCTTAGGGTTTGGTGAGTTCAGGCTAAAACTCAGAGCTAAAACAGCCTGCTGTTACAATGAGAATCCCCACAATATCTAGGGACTAGAATTCGGGGGTTGGTTCTTTTGACTTGGGCCTGTAAGCAACCACCCAGAACACCCTAGCAATGTGCTAAAACAAACACCCAGAACACATTAAAGGTGGGGTATGTATTTTTTTTTAAATGCTTCAGAAAACCGAGTCGGGCCGAGTACCAAAACAAACTTGTAGCCAATCAGCAGTAAGGGGCGTGTCTACTCATGATGCTGAGGAGAGAGCGCTCAGTGCACAGGGTGGACATTTTAGCCGAGCCAAGCGACAGAAAGATAGAGATGGCGAATAGATTAAAAAAAGAGGAAAAATGTCTGCGGAACAAAAGAAGGCTTAAGGCAACAAGGCAAGAAGTAGGACCCGTATAAATATCGGATCAGCTTTCCAGCGCTGGAGAGAACTCGAGGAGCGGAAGGCCTGCGATCGGACGCCGAGGTTGCTTTGTTTCCTCTCGATGTATTTTTCCGGTGTAGACACGGTGTAACATTGGTTTTGCTTTGTTTCACAGAACTAATCGTTGCCTGGGTTGCATATGTATGTGTGGGGCGGAGCTATCAAAATAGGGGCGAGACCCTTTTGTGGTAGGGGCGTGTTTGTTTTGGTGATTTTAAATATCAACATTGGCTACCAAAAATCGCTTACCCAACCTTTAACAAATGCTTAGCCACATACTCACATATTGTCATGATAGCATTCAAATTTTCCTTGATTATAAAAAGTTTAAGGTGCGGTCACATTAACAAAATTTCAGCAAAATTTAGTGGGTAAAAAAAAAAATGTATCTATTGTCTATAGTATAGTATAGTGTATGTATGGAGCATAGTCACACAGAAGTCACTTTCAGACCAAGCAGCCGTTGGTTGGTCAATGTGGTGAATCTACATGGGGAAATGTCTCGCCCTCATGTGAAATTCCCTATTGTGTAGATTTCTATTGAAATGGCCATTCTAATTCTATTGAAATTGACTGCACCTTAATGCACAACTACCTCAGTAAAACCAATATGCATTTGAAAGCTTGAGGATTTGGTAACTGAATTTGTTAGTCGCTTGTCTTCCATCAGATGAATGTGGCATAGTGGCTCAGATATCTGAACCGCTGGCGACCGCTGACATTCTAGCCTATTATATCAGTACCTTCAAGTTCGATCACGCTCTGGTGAGTTTCAGCACCCACCACTTTCCCGTCACCAAATATTCAGCTACGAAGGGCGATGTTTAACACCGCAACATCTTGTGTCCACCCAGGTTCCCGAGGAGAACATCCAGAGCGTGATCGGAGCCTTGAGGACCAATGAGAGCACAGGACAGTGAGACGCTCTGCGATTGGATAGGAGTCCCACGTCCCTGAAAACATTTAGATTTCTTATGTCAAACTCTTAAAAGTGCCAAGAGCTTACCTGAGGACTGCTTCTGGGGGAGGTTATGGGAGAAGGATCGGAAGGCGAATGGATAAGTGTGGGGAGGACTCTAATCTTGCAGTCAGTATTGAGCGACAACATCACTTCCTGTCCATTTCTTGCAAAAAAAGAAAACCCTAATCCCCAACCACCTCTACAGGGACCCTGCGATGGTGTGAATCCAGTGTTTTTCTTGTCTTCTTTCTCCCCCACCCCTCTTCCTCTTATCCACTCCTCCTCCGCACATCATTTTACCATGGCAACAGGGCCTGGACTTTAGCTACCGATTCTTAAGACGTTGTAAACAACCATTATGTATTAGTGGCAGGTCCTCCTCCTAGAGGACACAGAATGTACTCCAATGTTTCTCAAGATTTATTTCATTTTTCCTGCCCCCTTCTTGTTTCCCCTTGCAGTGCCAAGACATGGGGCATAAACAGTCTCCTTGTCTTAAAACGTGATGTTTCTCGGGATGCAAATTGATGGTTCAGGGTTGTTGTTGTTTTTTTTATTTAGGCAAAAAATGGTCCAGTCACAAGTTCAGTCTGTGAAAGAAGCTTCTCATGCCCATTCAAAAAGTTTCCAGTTTTTAGTTTCAAGGTTTTGTTTCTTTCCCCTAACCTCAATCCTATATTCACGTTTCAATGCCAAGTAGCTGGGTAATGAATTAGTAGTTGTTGTTGCTGCTGTTGTTGTTGTTGTTTTTGCCTTCAGAGTACAATCAATGGTTTTTCTGTCTGCCCGGCCGAGTTGGCAGTGAACGTGCGCAGAGATCGGAATCAAGGATTCGGGTGAGGTGAAACCGTTTTTGTTCAGGTTATATACACAAACAAAAATAAACTGCACGAAACAAATCGTGCAGTTTATTGTATTCTGTTTTTAAACTCGTTTCAATGAGGCCGTCACTTTTTTTATTTCCGCCCTGGAGTCGTCGCGTGCGTGCAATCGGATGAAATGTCTTTTTAGTCTTCACCACTACTCGCTATTTTGAGTATTTTGCAAAGCGGTCTCTTTATTCATGGAGGAACTGTTAGGGGAAGCCTATCATTTGTTGAATGTTAGTTAAGGTCAGGTGTCGCAGACACTGGCGTTAGTTTAGGCCTTCAAGCTCCCCTTGTCTGCACTTTATTTAAGGTCTATCTTACAGATCTTACTCTTCTGATGTGAAATACTGGGGATGAGTATCTTCCCCCTTGAAGGAGTCTCTTTTCGAAGGGTCACTTGTTGCTCTTTACACAAGGATGGGTGTCTTTTTTCCACAAGCTTTTCTTCTATCAGCTTGGAAGCAGAAATTTGCAGAAACTTATATATCTATTATATTTATCAGTGTTAAGGGGTGACGTGTGTGTTCTCTGACAATTAAAGAGGTGAAACAATCTATTTTTTCAGCTTACTTTGCTTTTAGGTTTCAATTTAGGTTCAATTGTTACACTTTTTTTTTTCTCACTGTTTGAATTATGTTTTCTTAAGCATACAGTGGGGGTTTACACCATGCAACTGTTAGACCATGTGCCAATTGAAGATTTGTTATATACACAAGTTTAAGATATTTAGTCATACCTGTGATTTACAAATGATTTCTGTGGGATGATATTTGCAGAAGCTACTTCTAACTACCCATACAAATTGATTGGGAGAATTTGTTGATTAAACCAGCTCAGACACCAGAAAAGGTCATGACTTGATTGCTTTTTTTTTTTTATCTGAACTTTTGAATTTTGAAAAATGAATTTTTCTTTCTGTTTCTTGACACTTTGTGTAGGTCAGAAACGGTCCCTTTATATTTGCATATTAAAGAGGGTAACTTTCAACTAGTCCCTTCTTTTCCCTCAATGTCAATCACAATCAGTTTGGTACAAATAAAAGCATGTACTTGATTCTGAAGGATACAGGAGTTTCACTATAACTTCAAATTAGTTGCTTCTCGTTTATATTTATACAGCCACCTGAAAACGTGATAATTATATATTTTATATGTATAAAATGTGTGTACTTTATTTTTTAGAATATTTTTATTTAATCAATTATGCTCAAATAATTTCATGAGCTAGTAATTGAATCAGTTATTTAGCAAAGGTTTGAATCAGTTTTTATAATTTTATTTTATAATATATAGGCTTGTTGATTTTTTTTTTTGCCTATTGGCAATTTTTTAACACGAAAAGCAGATCTAGGAACAGCACAGATAATGTGGCTTTGAGCATACAGTGTCCACTTCAGGTGTTGACAATGTGGCAAAACATTTAGAGGAAACTTCCAAAATGTCCAAGTAGCTAACATAAGATTCATTAAGAGGACTCGAGTTATTTAGGAGTCACACCCACGTCTATTTTTGAGGTCAGCACTGTCAACAGCAGAGGAGGTGTCGCATTTCCATGTTACCTTAAACACAGCCTTGGCTTGCTTGATTCAGTGTGACATAAGACTCCTTAGTGAGGGCCTTTAACAAGTCCAAAGTTCTGGAGAAATAATGAAATGTGGCATGCTGATGGTGTTCACTGAAGTGCCAGAAAAATAGGCCAGATTTGCCATAACAGTCTCTCATAAGATTGATTTGACCAGCGCCACCATGTGGTCAACACCACAGGCAACATCCGTCACGTGGCCTGGCACCGTCACCTAAAACAAGTGACAATCATTAGCATAAAGAAAACAGATTAACATCTACTTAGTATAGTTCAGTGAATTGAAGATGCTAATATACTATAGAAGTGTAAACTTGTAGATTCAATAATGCAACGTGTTCGAATTAGGTTCATATAGAAGCTTTTCTCAGCAAATATTGTTATGTGTGATTAGCTGTGATTCATTACCTAATTGCATTGGTAAATAAAAAAAAATGGCAGCCCTAGTTTGTTTGCAAAACCAACTGACAAGCTCTGAAATCCACACTTTTTCATGTTAAAAGAAAGAATGCAATGTTGTTGGCTTCTTACCCTCCATGGAAAATACTGGTCATCATGTTTCCCAACGCCGAGACATCCTCTCACATTCTTACCCCAAACAAAAAGCTCACCTCGATCTGAAAACAATATTCATGTAGCAAATAACTCGGCCATCTATTTACATGGATGTTGGCCAGGAAACAGGCTGGATTTAATACCAACATGGTTATGCAAGCATTTGTAGCAGGTGTTTTCAGAAGAAAGAACATTAACACTTAGTATCCTGCATGAGAGCACATTTAAAATCTCTGAAAACACTCCAGAAGAATCTCTTAATCACACTCAATACAACGACATTTAATATCTTGAGTGAATGCACATGCTAAGTAATAATGTTCAGACTGTAGTTTACCTGTGATGGCTGCAAAGTGATTGAGTCCACAGCGGATGGACGAGACTTTCACTGTAGGGTTGAACTCTGACCTCCCAAAAAATGTGGCTGGCACTCGTTCTGGGATTGCAGACTCTGAAAGCTTCGGGCCTTTTCCCAGGATTCCAAAACCCCAAACAAACACCTCTCCTTCCTCTACAGAGATTGAGTTATTTAATTCATTACATAAGCATTGCAAAGAAGAGATCTTTCAAAGCAGCAACATCAATTTGTGCTTTTTCAAGAGCTGTATAGCAGGTAGAATTCAACAATTACGCATTCAAATATTAAAACCCACTGAGCATTTTAAATTATGATAATGACAAACCATGTAACCACTATGCAAATAGAATATTCAGGCAGGTCATATGTGTTTTCTGGTAAAGCACAAAGGTACACTAATGTACTATGCTGGTTTAATTATGGTATCAAATTTTAATACAAGGTTTGGAAAAATATATATATTTCAAAGTATTTGAACATTTTACTTCATGTAAAATATATACTTGAAGTATACCCTGAGATTGTTTCATATTTTTTAATAATAGAACAACACATTTGCATTTCAGTCTTTTATCGGTTATTAACTGCTACCTGTCGTCTGTTTGATTACGTCTTTAATTGATTTTTTCTGTACATTTCTGCCATATGTACATAAACTGACAGTCACCACTGATAAGCTACTACTAAATATTGTAGAAACTTAATTTTCTGTAAAGTTGCTTTGCAACGATTTGTATCGTGAAAAGCGCTGTACAAATAAACTTGAATTGAATTGAACCTTGACATGCCAGACGACATAGAATTCATTTTGATTGAATTAATCAATTTATTTGATATATTTATGATTTAATTAAATAATTAGCTTTTGATCAACTTACAAACCGCAGTTTGGGGAGCACCAATCTAGAATAAGAATCTATAAATAGGCATAACCTAGCATATTAGCATCAGGATTATTATTGTTAACTACAACCATAGCAAAACATTTTCATTACTTAAAATCAAATATAAACTTCTATTATTTCAGCTAGTTGCCATAGCAATAATTTGACATTCTTGTTTAGTTTAACTTAAAGTACTTAACATATTTCATCATACGATTTATCATATTCATGTACTATTCACATTGTGCTTCAGAGAGCACCACAGTACTTCTGGTCATTTTTTAAGTGCACTGAATTGTTCCAGCAAACTTTAGGATTGTTTGACTGTAATCTTACCGTTCAGTACAGCCACCTGTGTTCCTCCGCATGCTGCCTGTCTGACTCGACCCACACCCCTCAGGGGCAGCAGCCGTGGAGAGCTCATCTGAAAATCAGACTTTACAAATGAGCTTCACAGCCTGTCATTGTTAGTGCATTGGCCTTTTTACATATAAAATTCCTTATAAGTGTCAATTCTATGACCGTGAACAATCAGTTCAATCATTTTTGATATTTGTTTGCCAGTTGTGCCCTTTACCTGTGTGGCCTCAGTGACTGAGGCCAGCTGCAGGTACTCCGAGTTTCCCCAACCAAAAACCTGCCCCTCCGTGGACACGGCCAAACTACAGTCTCCATATGT